>NW_028164304.1:566422-692707 GCF_964263955.1 Coregonus lavaretus | reverse complement strand
CATGACTAACCTGTGGCCTACATACTTGTGGAATACATACCTGTACGACCCCCGCCTGGAAGAAAATCTGCTGTGTGCAACGACCCTGGAAGCCTACAGGCTAAAAGTAAACCAGCCTCCTTTTGTGTGACTTATTCTTTAAGGTAACTACCAGTAATTCAGTATTCGAGAGGGAGTTTCAGTTAGGCGCCGAATGGAGCTACATTTATCTTTATGCTATCCAATCCTTTCAGATCTACACAAGTGTCTAGGGGGTTAGGGGCTTGGGCTGGTTTCTGGATGGGGCCAGAGTTTCATAGGAAGCAAACGTAGCCAGTCTCCCTCCCTCCCACTCCTCAGATTCCTATAGATTTCTATGAGATATGATCTTAATAACAACAGACCTCTCTCTCTCTCTCTCTCTCTCTCTCTCTCTCTCTCTCTCTCTCTCTCTCTCTCTCTCTCCTCTCTCTCTCTCTCTCTCTCACTCTCTCTCTCTCTCTCTCTCTCCTCTCTCTCTCTCTCTCTCTCTCTCTCTCCTCTCCCTCTCTCTCTCTCTCTCTCTCTCTCTCTCTCTCTCTCTCTCTCTCTCTCTCTCTCTCTCTCTCTCAGCCCTGTAGAGAGACATAGTGTGTTGTCTCAGACCGGAGGAGAAGGGCAGAGACGTGGCAGTGTAAACCAACATGTCAGCCATGTTGACTGAGCTGTCGGTCAACAACATGGAGGCCATGAGTCAGGGTCACTAAGCTGAACAGGAAGATCAGGGTCTGTTCTATTAAGATGAGTCAGGGTCACTAAGCTGAACAGGAAAATCAGGGTCTGTTCTATTAAGATGAGTCAGGGTCACTAAGCTGAACGGGAAGATCAGGGTCTGTTCTATTAAGATGAGTCAGGGTCACTAAGCTGAACGGGAAGATCAGGGTCTGTTCTATTAAGATGAGTCAGGGTCACTAAGCTGAACGGAAGATCAGGGTCTGTTCTATTAAGATGAGTCAGGGTCACTAAGCTGAACGGGAAGATCAGGGTCTGTTCTATTAAGATGAGTCAGGGTCACTAAGCTGAACGGGAAGATCAGGGTCTGTTCTATTAAGATGTTCTCATTCCTTCCTTATTTCTTTCCTTCTGTAATTGCTTCCTAGTCTCGCGTGGCCATCCTTCCAAATCGTGGGAAGCCTGGGCTTCCGAGACGACTTGCTTCCTTACCTCCCTTCTTGAAGGTTTTACTGGTCTGATAGAAACATATTTTGAAGTAAGGTTTCCACTTCAATATAGTATAAATGCATACCTATAATTTCATTACCATTGCTAGTGCCCATCGCAGCAATATATAGTCCTTAACTGTTGACAGTTTTCATCCGGACTTTGATGGTCCTTTACTTGGGTCAGTTTGGGATTGAATGAATCTGTGTTTATGGCTATATGACTATGTCCACAACATGACCAGGAGAAGAAATCAATATCCCAACACACCGGAAATGATGACCATTGGTTAGAGCACTGACATGTACACTGTATGGTAGGAGTGTTGATATTCAGATATAATTTTGTCTTGCGACAAGAATGCATGTTTTTCCAATACTTTATGGTCAAGAGGAATAATAATGGTATTACTACACAACCATAATGTTAGTCTTTACGGTCTCGATAAAAGCTAATGCCAACAAAGCCCCACAATGCATTATAAATGACCTGAACATAACAGAATATGATTCTGTCCTATCATCATATTCTGATAGGCAACATAACACTCCACTGAACATTCAGAGTAGAAACACTAATAGTGGAACATTCAGAGTAGAAACACTAATAGTGGATAATTCATACAATTCATGTTTCTCCACAGTTCTGTCCCTGGCAATGGTCTCTAAGAGCAGATATCTCCATATTGGATCTGACTTGACAGTCTCCTGCTGATACTGTGCAATTAGGAGAAAGTGCCTTTTTCCAGAGGATACCGGAAATGGCCAATTTTGCATTTAGCATGTTATTCTTCCTGTTTTTCTTCTTCTCTCCACTGGGCTGTTGGCTTAATGGTGTTGCTTATTAGGCTTGTTGTTTGGGCAATTGGAGTGGAGAATCAGTGCGGTCATAATGAGCCTGTCAGTTGCAGACAGCAGCTATCTTAAACACCAGGGGAACAGACCGCATCTATTCTACAAGACACCTACCAATATGTGCAGTACATGCCTGCAGCTGGACAACAGAAGCTACAACGATATAGTGGAATTATATCATAAATAGGCTACTGCAGATTTCATAGGCATGCATATCATATTCATATGACTGAAAGGAACGAATAAACTAAATTGTTTATTTAAGTAAGTCACATTGATCCGATTGGCTATTACAGACAACCAAAAAACCAGGCATTGCTTAGTCTGAAGACACTCAAATATCAGCCTAATTGCATCTTTAACTAGGCTAGATGTGTATCTGTGATATGTCAGACCGTGACTTGTGCACGTGCATGCTGTGTTACGTTTTAAAGAGGCACTGAGCTCTGATCTCTACCAATTACTCCAAAACCAAAGTCACTTTGGCTGCTTCCCAAAACGGTGGCTTCAGACGATAGGACTGACTCCAAGCTCAGCGAGCTCAGGCCTTGTGGGTGAGGTGAAGCACAGGACAGGACGGAGGACGTTGCAGCTCGTGCTCTGAATCGTGAGAACACTTGAGGTAAGAAGAAGTTGACTTCTCCAGGGGTTGGTTTTTATTTATGGATACAGTGAGTGAGTGAGTGAGTGAGTGAGTAGAGAGATGTGGTCGGCTGGCCTTAGAGCACCAACCGGTGAATAATGGAAAACTCTGGCCTGGCTGTTTTCCTGTCTCTGGATCAATGGGACAATGATATCACTGGCTAAGGAATGTGATACAGCCAGGTCTCATTTGAGATGTCCGGGTGACAGATGAAAGATGTGTCAACAGCCTTGAGCTATGATGTTGTTGAGACAAGGCAACCTGCAGCAGTAGATTGTGTGTATATCAGTACGGTAATGATTCACTACAGACGTCACATGTCGCTACTGTGTCTACTAGTAGGATGGAAGGATGTTGTTTATTATTGTGAGAAGCCTTGTGTCTGGTGTGTGTGTGTCTGTGAAAAAGTGCATGCGTAGCATACATGTTTGTGTGTTTCTGTGTGTACATGCGTGTATACATGTATGTGCATGCACATGCACACCACGGGTTCTTATGTGTGTCCTGGCATGTGTGTTGCAATAGGTCATAAATCAGGACTAACCCATGGCGTTAATTGCTCCCAGAGCAGTCATTGCATTGTCTTACATTTCCTGTTACAGCGTTTAAAGACGAGCCAGTAACAAAAGCTGGTTTGGGCCGGAATTACAACGCTGGGACAAAGCTAGATGACCAAGCATGTCATTATGGTTGTTCACGGAATCGATTTCTTTTCCAAAAAAAACTTTTTTTGGAATTAAGCATGGGCCACTTTTATCACACTAAGGTGGTCAAATGTTTATTAATCTGCTTTGGCTGCTTGTCTGGTAGGCAACAATCAATACACAGAGATTAAAAAGAGGACCTTTTAAAGAAGACTGTCTTTTCTGGTCTGAAAATCTTTGCATTTATAAGTAGACCGTGTTTAAAAGAAACGTGTTTATAAAGAAAACCATAACATCCTCCAGTACCTTTGTATGCTCAAACTGCACATCTTTGTGCATCCACAACATTGTCTGGTTACACAGTTCCATATCCAAATATCCATTAAGGATACATTGACGGTACAAGCACACACAGCTGACTGAGCTAAGAATAACCATGGAAACCATGTGTGAAGTCACTCCCACCGTAGATGACTGTATAGAAGTGCTGTAGCAGGATCCATGCACAAAGCCAACCAGGGCCTTTCTCGTCTGTCCTCCTCCTTCCTCCAGGAGCTCACAGCTAGGATGAGCTGTACAGAGGAAGCAAATGATAACACCCCCCCCCCCCCTCTCCACTCATCTCCTCTAATGAAGCTCTCAGCGGAGCTCTGGACAGTCCTCTTCCTGGCAAATCTATTCCACATCCTATTTCACTTCAGGCTAATAAGAAATCTGGCGCAAGCTTCTCTTCTCCCTCCCTTAGTTTCTCTCTCTCTCTCTCTCTCTCTCTCTCTCTCTCTCTCTCTCTCTCTCTCTCTCTCTCTCTCTCTCTCTCTCTCTCTCTCTCTCTCTCTCTCTCTCTCTCTCTCTCTCTCTCTCTCTCTCTATCCCCCTCCCTTAGTTTCTCTCTCTCTCTCTCCCTCCCTCTCTTAGTTTCTCTCTCTCTCTCTTTGTGTGAGCTATCCCCCTCCATTTACTTGTGTGGCTGTGAAATGAGAGAGTAGGAGCTGTGAACCAGCGCCAGTCCTTTATTGGTTCATCAGGATGCGGCCGGATGAGGGGCTCGGGGCTTTATTGAAACAGATGACCTCTGATGCAGGTTTCATACATCATTATCATGCAGCCTCTCTCTTACACTCCCTCCCTCTCTCTCTCTCTCTCTCACACACAAACAGTAAATACATGCACACACACACAATAACACATGCATGTGCTTACGAACACACATACACAACCTCTCTCCTCTCTCCCCCCTCTCTCCTCTTTCTCCTCTCTCTCTCTGACTAAGCTTCATAAGGCTAGAGAGCGGGACTGCACTTAGAGGCCTAACAGCCATTACCCAGCGTGCTGCAGACGGCGTGTGGAGAGAGTCCTGGGGAGATCCATCAACATTCTGCTCGCCCGGTGAGCCAGTAATGAACTAGCATGAATGCTGCACACAGAACACCACAGCCAGTAGACTAGCATGCTGCTACGCAACAGAACACCACAGCCAGTAGACTAGCATGCTGCTACGCAACAGAACACCACAGCCACTAGACTAGCATGCTGCTACGCAACAGAACACCACAGCTCGTAGACTAGCAGGCTGCTACGCAACAGAACACCACAGCCAGTGGATTAGCAGGCTGCTACGCAACAGAACACCTCAGCCAGTAGACTAGCATGCTGCTACGCAACAGAACACCTCAGCCAGTAGACTAGCATGCTGCTACGCAACAGAACACCACAGCCACTAGACTAGCATGCTGCTACGCAACAGAACACCTCAGCCAGTAGATTAGCAGGCTGCTACGCAACAGAACACCTCAGCCAGTAGACTAGCAGGCTGCTACGCAACAGAACACCTCAGCCAGTAGACTAGCATGCTGCTACGCAACAGAACACCTCAGCCAGTAGACTAGCATGCTGCTACGCAACAGAACACCTCAGCCAGTAGACTAGCATGCTGCTACGCAACAGAACACCTCAGCCAGTAGACTAGCATGCTGCTACGCAACAGAACACCACAGCCAGTGGATTAGCATGCTGCTACGCAACAGAACACCACAGCCAGTAGACTAGCAGGCTGCTACGCAACAGAACACATCAGCTCGTAGACTAGCAGGCTGCTGATAAATACTTTGAGGGAAAATATACCTGATCTGATTGTGATGTGTGGTTGTCTCATCACCTAGCTATCTTAAGATTAATGCAATATGGCTCTCGAACTTCGCCCCTCCCGAGTCCGTACGAGAGTTGCAGCGATGGGACAAGACTGTAACTACCAATTGGATATCACGAAAATTGGGGAGAAAAAAAGGGGGGGGGGGAATAAATAAAAATGCACTAATTGTAAGTCGCTCTGGATAAGAGCGTCTGTTAATTGACTAAAATGTAATGATCCGAGGCCAAGCGAGGTCTAAGGGCCCATGTGTATATTATGAGACAAGGTTACTCTTTAGTTAAGGGGAGCTGTATTTAAGAGCTGTACGACATTAGCAGTGCAAAATAGGTATATCTATAAATGCTTTATAAGTGCATATTTCAACAGGTTATCCATTATGCAGGTTGGAATGGGGTATGTCATATACCCCTCAAACTCAACTCTGGACCTGGAAGCCAGTTCCACTGCATATTTTCATCGGGGACTGATTTTGACCTGGGACACCAGGTGGGTGCAATTAATGATCAGGTAGAGCAGAAAACCAGCAGGCTTCGACCTCGTAGGGTAAGAGTTGAGTACCGCTGTCATATACTAACCGGTGGTAGCTGGTGTGATCATGAACCATTACTTTGGTAAATGTGACACGTAGTAGTCAATTATAGGTGTAGGGAGCAGAAAGAGGAAGTGAGGTCATGTTGTGCAGCTAGGACAGCTGTCCATTTTAAAGCCCATACACATTTTGCTTGTCGTCATTGCTTTGACGATTTATCTTTCAAATGGATGAGTTTTTTTTTTTTTTACCAAACATGACGTGACTTCTCTCATTTTAATGGACAAAAGTTAAGGTAATAACATATAAAAAAATCTGAACCGTCCATGCTATACTTTCCAGGCAAAACGACTATGGGTGTTAGAATTGTGAACTTGTCTACGAGATGTACTTCCTCCTTCGGGTCCCAATTACACATGTATTACATGTGTGAATGTATTTGGGTACCCAGTCCCATTTTTGTTAAGTCCCTAGACTCATTAAATGTTCTCTTGTCATATTGTGTGCTCAGAAGTATGTCATCAAATGTGTATACATTTACATTCATGAAGCAATGTCAGCTTTGAATCTGTGGAATAGCTTTCACAACAGATAGACAGACAAAACACTCAGATGACGTTTAAGGCTAAAACTACTGAGTCACTGATCGTACAACTTTATTTCATCAACATTTTCATAAGTCACATTTTTTGACAGCAGAGCAAATCTAATTCAGAGGAAAAATCTGCCGATTCATTTTCTCTCCCATGTTGCCCATGTGGTATTACCCAGAAGGCATTGTGTTACATTGAACCAATTAGCCTCTCTGTTTTCCATCACCCAGAGCTAATGGGGTCCACTTTGACTGGATATGATAATCTGGGGTCCACCTGTCAATCAACATCTTGTCAGAAACCCTGGTGGTGAAAGGCTAGACAACACACGCTTGACAAGATTGGAAGCAGTAAAGTTATTCAACTTATTTTTATTTCCTCAAGTCAGTCATGAAAAGAGAGAGGTTTGTGTAACATGATCTATCACAAATGACTATTCAGTTTATTTACTGTGTGTGTTTGACAATGAAGACTACTTAGTGCTGATATACCCAGTAAGATGTATCCACTTAAAACAGATCATTCTGACTCTCTTTGGCATACCGCCAGCAATAACATCTTACTAAATCAAATTGTATTTCTCACATGCTTGAAATGCTTACTGACGGGCCCTTCCCAACAATGCAGAGAGAAAATATTGAAGAAAAAATAATAACACAAGGAATAATTCCACAATGACTAACGATAACTTGACTATATACACGGGGTACCAGTACTGAGTCCATGTGCAGGGGTACGAGGTCATTCATTTGGCAGTATGAAAAGGTTTTTATATGGACTGTAACTTGACTTCAGACTTGAACAAATAAGGGCCTGCTTGAATGCACCAGCCAGGCATTCAACAAATTCAATCGGTCAGGGGCCGATTACATTTCCCCATTACAAATATAGGACACCTATCAATTCCACAACACATTCGCCCTAAGAATTACATTTCACACTCTCTTTGAATAGATTTGTTTCACTGAGATTTACTTGGGACTTGTTATTGCAGGCCGAAGCAGGACTATGGGCCGTGACAGTGAGTTGTTAAATGGACATATGGCAGAGCCAGTGTGAGTCCAACCTCCTTGTGTGCCCGTGGGCTATTGATGGTGGACGGGGCAGGTGGAAGGGGATTGTGGGACGCTGGAGGGCAGAGGGAGAGGTGCTGAGCCCTGGCTGGGGTGTGAGGGAACCAACGTCTGGTCTCCGAGACACACACACACACACACACACACACACACTAGGCACTCTCTCTTTCTCTCTTTCTCTCTCAAACACACCACATACACAAGTCCACTCTCCCTAACACACACACGTCGGGCGCTCGGGGGCTCAGGGGGTAGTGGGGAAGGCAGATGGGGTAGGACATGACCTGTACATGCAGGGACAGCTGTAGACGTCTCCCCCTCTCTCACCCATACACCTGTTACACATCATGTCTGCTACAATACACAGGGCCCCGGGCGCACCCCAGCATGATCCCATACACAGGGCTCAGGGTTTTAACACACACACACACACACACTGATAGATTCATTAGTATTTTAAGAATAATGACTAAAGGATTTCACCCCAAATACAGTATAAATGTGTGAACGGTGTTAGAGTTATAATGTAGTGTCAACCCACTAACTGAGGGGGAGGAGTTAGAAACTGTTGAGAAAGCATTCCAGGGTGAAGGGGACTAAGAAACTGTTTAAAGGTGGGCGGAGCAAAGTGCCTTTGTGTGTCAATGGATATAAAAGCTGTATGTATGTTTTTTGGCGCCAGAGCTCTCCATGATTAAAACATACAGATCATTCTTGTTGGTTGCGGACCTTCGTTTAATTCATGATTAAACCAGAGCCTTACACCCTCTGGGAATTATTCATAGAAATAGAAATTCTCGTGACACACACACACACACACACACACACTCGGAGAGGACGTGGCTTCTCATATTGTGCTCTACTAGAACAAGGCTTACAAACTAATTGCCTGCATGTTTATCACATCTAACATGTCATTGTTGACAGGTTTCATGATGGAGGCGGTGTTTACAAACAAATGGTCTGGCAGTTACAGCTGATTGCCTTCTCTTGGTTTAGATCATGTGTAACCTTCACTGAAACACTGCCCGCATATTAATTGCATGGATTTGAAACATCCCTCTTTTGCAGTAGGATAAACATATGTCTTTAGGTCACAGAGATATTGACGTTAGCCACTTTGCGAAGTTCTCTTTGAAAATTTCCCTGAATGATTGCAGTAATATTCACCACAGGTCCAAGGATGCTTACAGTGCCTTGCAAAAGTATTCATCCCCCTTGGTGTTTTTCCTATTTTGTTGCATTACAACCTGTAATTTAAATGGATTTTTATTTGGATTTCATGTAATGGACATACACAAAATAGTCCAAATTGGTGAAGTGAAATGAAAAAAATAACTTGTTTCAAAAAATTCAAAAAAATTAATAACGGAAAAGTGGTGCGTGCATATGTATTCACCCCCTTTGCTATGAAGCCCCTAAATAAGATCTGATGCAACCAATTAAATTCAGAAGTCACATAATTAGTTAAATAAAGTCCACCTGTGTGCAATCTAAGTGTCACATGATCTCAGTATATGTACACCTGTTCTGAAAGGCCCCAGAGTCTGCAAAACCACTAAGCAAGGGGCAAGAATATGGCAGCACAACAAACCTGCCAAGAGAGTGCCACCCACCAAAACACACGGACCAGGCAAGGAGGGCATTCATCAGAGAGGCAACAAAGAGACCAAAGATAACCCTGAAGGAGCTGCAAAGCTCCAAAGCAGAGATTGGAGTATCTGTCCATAGGACCACTTTAAGCCGTACACTCCACAGAACTGGGCTTTACAGAAGAGTGGCCAGAAAAAAGCCATTGCTTAAAGATAAAAATAAGCAAACACGTTTGGTGTTCGCCAAAAGGCATGTGGGAGACTCCCCAAGCATATGGAAGAAGGTACTCTGGTCAGATGAGACTAAAATTGAGCTTTTTGGCCATCAAGGAAAACACTAGGTCTGGCGCAAACCCAACACCTCTCATCACCCCGAGAACACCATCCCCACAGTGAAGCATGGTGGTGGCAGCATCATGCTGTGGGGATGTTTTTCATTGGCAGAGACTGGGAAACTGGTCAGAATTGAAGGAAGGATGGATGGTGCTAGATACAGGGAAATTATTGAGGGAAACCTGTTTTAGTCTTCCAGAGATTTGAAACTGGGACGGAGGTTCACCTTCCAGCAGGACAATGACCCTAAGCATACTGCTAGAGCAACACTCGAGTGGTTTAAGGGGAAACATTTAAATGTCTTGGAATGGCCTAGTCAAAGCCCAGATCTCAATCCAATTGAGAATCTGTGGTATGACTTAAAGATCGCTGTACACCAGCGGAACCCATCCAACTTGAAGGAGCTGGATCAGTTTTGCCTTGAAGAATGGGAAAAAATCCCAGTGGCTAGATGTGCCAAGCTTTTAGAGACATAACCCAAGAGACTTGCAGCTGTAATTGCTGCAAAAGGTGGCTCTACAAAGTATTGACTTTGGGGGGGTGAATAGTTACGCACGCTCAAGTTTTCAGTTTTTTTGTCTTATTTCTTGTTAGTTTCACAATAAAAAATATTTTGCATCTTCAAAATGGTAGGCATGTTGTGTAAATCAAATGATACAAACCCCCAAAAAATCCATTTAAATTCCAGGTTGTAAGGCAACAAAATAGGAAAAATGCCAAGGGGGGTGAATACTTTCACAAGCCACTGTATCTTCGGATCTCTCTGAATTGCCATATTGCTCAAATCCTGTGAAGATGACAATAGGTATCTACGTGGAAAATACATTGTTTTGAGGGTGAAATTTCAACCACAGGATTATGTCATCCTGGTAACAAAATTTCAACAGACAAACCTTGTATAATTTACAGTAGGTTGAATTTGTGCCTTTAAAAACAACATCAGATTTTAAACGTTATATTTACTTTTTGAAATAAAACTATAGGGCAGCACCTCCTACTGGAGAGTCGATCTATCTACAGCTTCCCTTTGGTCTCCTATCCAGGGTTTTAACCAAGCCCAGCCCTGCTTAGCTTTGATATTTGTTACTGACTATTACGAATGTGCTATCATGAGAATGATTGATGAGAGATCTCCACTTAAAAACGAAGTAGATTCACTGTTGCTATCGAAGTCATTCCAAAGGGTAAGGTTAACAGAGAAAATGAAAATGTGACCACACTTTATCACTCATACTGTATATCATCAATGATGCTATTGAGGCATACATATAATTTGCAACGTCAGCAACAGCAATTGACTGAATAAAAAAATTGAAAGGACATTAGGCCTTTAGGGTTTCAAGCTCTGGTTGATTTCAAATGGAATGATATTTAGTGATATTGAATTGTGTTTGGTTGTCAGCGTAACCAAATATCAACATTTGAAGGAGATGTATCTTCTGCTTCGATAGTTCCATCTGTGCCACTGACATAGTCTGGCTATAATTCCAGTTTGTCCACAAATAATTATTTAAAGTTTGATTTGATTTAGTCCTCCTTATATAACTTTTGGTTGAGATGGAGACGTGACTCCAACGTATCAATTATTAATTTGTAAACAAACTGGAATGTTTTTATTCAAACAATTGCTACTTTTGAAATACACTACATGACCAAAAGTATGTGGACACCTGCTCGAACATCTCATTCCAAAATCATGGGCATTAATATGGAGTTGGTCCCCCCTTTGCTGCTATAACAGCCTCCACTCTTCTGGGAAGGCTTTCCACAAAATGTTGGAAAATTGCTGCAGGAACTTGTTTCCATTCATCCCAAAGGTGTTCGATGGGGTTGAGGTTAGGGCTCAGGCCAGTCAAGTTCTTCCACACCGATCTCGACAAACCATTTCTGTATGGACCTTGCTTTGTGCACGGGGTCATTGTCATGTTGAAACAGTAAAGTGACTTCCCCAAACTGTTGCCACAAAGTTGGAAGCACAGAATAGTCTAGAATGTCATTGTATGCTGTAGCGTTAAGAATTCCCTTCACTGGAATTAAGGGCCCTAGCACAAACCACGAAAAACAGCCCCAGACCATTATTCCTCCTCCACCAAACTTTACAGTTGGCACGATGCACTGGGTCAGGTAGCGTTCTCCTGGCATCTGCCAAACCCAGAGTCTTCCGTCTTACTGCCAGATGGTGAAGCGTGATTCATCACTCAAGAGAATGCGTTTCCACTGCTCCAGATTCCAATGACGGTGAGCTTTACACCACTCCAGCCGACGCTTGGTATTGCACATGGTGATCTTAGGCTTGTGTGTGGCTGCTCGGACATGGAAACCCATTTCATGAAGCTCCCGACGAACAGTTATTGTGCTGACGTTGCTTCCAGTGGCAATTTGGAACTCGGTAGTGAGTGTTGCAACCGAAGACAGATGATTTTAAGCGCTTCAGCACTTGGCGGTCCTGTTCTGTGAGCTTGTGTGGCCTACCACTTCGCGGCTGAGCCGTTCTTGCTCCTAGATGTTTCCACTTCACAATAACAGCACTTACAGTTTATCAGGGCAGCACTAGCAGGGCAGAAATTTGATGAACTGACTTGTTGGAAAGGTGGCATCCTATGATGGTGCCACATTGAAAGTCAATGAGGTCTTCAGTAAGGCCATTCTACTGCCAATGTTTGTCTATGGAGTTTGCATGGCTGTGTGCTCGATTTTATACACCTGTCAGCAACGGGTGTGGCTGAAATAGCCGAATCCACTAATTTGAAAGGGTGTCCACAACATACTTTTGTATATAACTTGTCGAGTTAAGAAATTATATGTTGGATTCATGTCTCCAACTCAACCAAAAATAAAAAGTTAAAGAATGGGATTAAGCCAGTGTCTCAGATGGAACTATCCGCAGTCTCCTTTAAATGTTGATACTTGGTTGAATTGTCAACCAAACACAATTCAATATTACTTTTGTAATACAGTAAATAGCCTGAAATTAAGGCTATTTTACAAACTAATGTAACATTCAACTTTAAAATGAGTAACACATCCATGGCCACATTTTGAGGTTACTGTAACTATCAATTCCTTCTTATGTAATCATATAAAGCATGCATAGGTCATCGAGATAGCATGCATAGGTCATCGCAGGTCTGTGGAGATCTTCACAATTGCTGTAATAATCTGTGCAGAATCTCGAATGGCATTGATCACTTGCACCATGTACCTTTAATGTAATCTCAACTGCAATCCAGGTCATTTGGTTCTGCTATTAGATCAGGGTTTCCCAAACCCGGTCCCCGGGACCCCAAGGGGTATACGTTTTGGTTTTTGCCCTAGCACTACACAGCTGATTCAAATAATCAACTGATCATCAAGCTTTGATAATTTGAATCAGCTGTGTAGTGTTAGGGCAAAAAACAAAACATGCACCCCTTGTGGTCCCGGGGACCGGGTTTGGGAAACGCTGTTAGATGAAGCGCATATCAAACCACAGGAGGCTGGTGGCACCTTAATTGGGGAGGACGGGCTCGTGGTAATGGCTGGAGCTAATGGTGGAATGATATCAAATACATCAAACACATGGTTTGGTGCCATTCCATTTCCTCCGTTCCAGCCATTATCATGAGCCGTCCTCTCCTCAGCAGCCTCCTGTGGAAATCACTTGAATCTGTTGTACACATTAAATAAACCAAATATCTGACATTGTAATTCCCATTTTAACTTCGCTGTGCTTTTAAATGGTTGAAAGCACTGTGGCTACTAAATCCCAAATCAGACATTGTTTTTCCGTTGGAAAAATGTGGTTGTGCTTTTAGATGGTTGAAAGCATAGTGACAACACACTGGAAATTCAACTAACATTTGGCTGAGTTTTTGAGTGGGTGAATGTAGGTAGAAATCTCATTGATCAACGTCTCAACCAAATATTACCCAATTATGCATGTTTAAATGACGTAGTGTGCCCAGTGGGTTTGACCTTGCTGCCTCTTACACATAATAGACATGCCTTTCAGTTTTGTATGTTATGTGAAAGGGTGAGTGATGGTCAATAATGGACCCTGCCTTACAGTTTTGAATATTATGTGAAAGGGTGAGTGATAGTCAATAATGGACGCTGCCTTTCAGTATTGTATGTTATGTGAAAGGGTGACTGATAGTCAATAATGGACGCTGCCTTTCAGTATTGAATGCTATGTGAAAGGGTGAGTGATGGTCAATAAATGGCACTCCTAATGTTTCCCTCCATAGCATGCATGCCCATTCAATACTATGTGGGAATGAAAGTGGATGAGACGTCCACATTAGTTCCAATAATGCCTTGGAAGGTTAAGATAGTGAGGGGACATACGCAGGACAACATTTAACCATGTCCTTGAGAGGATTTTTTCTGTACTTATTCTGTCATTGGAAGATATATCACTGTATGTTCTACCTGTACTCCTGTGTATGACTGATACCTTACTGAAACCTTTCAGAGGGACACTTCAGAGGGACATTTCAGAGGTACATTTTATTTGGTTAGTTTTAGATTTGAGTTCAGAGTTACCATAACAACTGTAAACACCTCCAGGGTTTGCTGGCACTTGTCCCATCAGCATCTGATAAATCAATTTATGAATGTTCACTTGTTCAGAGTTGCTAAATTACTGTTCCCTATATGTGTGAAGATTGCACATTATTGAAAAACATTCAGACACTCACCTTCTAAGGAAATGTGATTTTTTAAAAAAAGAAATACCTCTGCAGACGTTTACCCAGTTTAAGAAACTTAAAAGCAGTGCTTAAGAAACTCATTTGGAAACATGGCATGCCTTGAGTGAGAAAAAGCAGAGACCGTTTGAAAGGTGCCTTTCATTAGCAGGTTAGGACATGGTGCAAACATTACTGAGGAGAGGAGGGTCAGATAGGGGCCAAGGAGAGGTGGAGAGGGCCAGAGAGTCAAGTGGAGAAGAGGTTCTGAATTAGAGGTTCAGGCTGGAGTTTAGTGATCACCTGAGGGTGCCTCATCTGGAAACACCCTAATGAATGACTTGGAGTTATTCCGTCGTTACTGCAACATGTGGGTGTCGACTGTTAAAAAGACTGCATTGGTCTCTTCTGAACATCTCTCATTTGAAATAAATGCTAAGAACATCTGTGACCCATGTCACATTTCCAAAGGGCTGTATGGAATAGATCATGGAATCAGTCATCCTAAATGTTAATGCCAGTCCAGTATTTGTAGATAACCTGTTCAGTTCAGAGATAAAACATAGAACAGCATTATTTAGCTTTTTGTCCAGTTGCTGTGCCACATCTGGATGTGGAAAAAACGGTTAAAGGAAACAGTACTGTTTACTGCTCTTCCAAGTGCCCTTTACATAACATTCCCCAGTGTTATGACCAGCATGTTCTCCGTCGGTTCAGGAGATGTACAAACTGTCCAGCCTCCAACCAACAGAACAGACTCAGGTGGACCTTGAGTTGACTCCGACAGCTGCCTGGAGGGGCGGTTAGCGGTTAGCCAGGCAGGAGAGCTCGCTGTGACATTAAGCTGTGATCTCAGCGTTCTCCTTCGTAAATCTCTGTCCACTCAACAGGTATTAAACCCCAGGCAGTGAGTCTTTACACAGGATGCCCAACACATCTATTTCTCCCCACAGATAAGCTTCTGCAGCACTGCCACCCTATCTAACTGGGCCAATTGTAGGCTTACAGAGAAAACCAGAATTGGCGAAAAAGCTCAAGTCAACCTGTAAGCTATCCAAAGGTGGACAACTGCTGTTGGTCAGGGGAAGTAATGTAAACACTGGTGTTTTTCACAGCTTGATTGCTTGGCTGTCATGGCTGACAGTGTCCTATTCAGTTGGCATGTAAACAAGGATGTTTTCGAAAGCTCCTTCCTCTTCAAAAGCGAAACATTCCATATTATTTTTTGTCTTAACTTGCCAAGTGTTTAGGGGAGGTCATGGTTTTGACCACTTGAAAGTGACCTAATTCTATCCCCGGGAGAATAATGTAAACCGTGTGTTCTGGATGGTTGTGATTATAGAGAGATATGTTACGCTGCTGGCAGGGTTCACAGTGAACGTACCCCCTAACGTCCTGCTGGAGAGATCCGTATCGCCGCTGGCAGGGTTCACAGTGAACGTACCCCCTAATGTCCTGCTGGAGAGATCCGTATCGCAGATGGCAGGGTTCACAGTGAACGTACCCCCTAACATCCTGCTGGAGAGATCCGTATCGCAGCTGGCAGGGTTCACAGTGAACGTACCCCCTAACGTCCTGCTGGAGAGATCCGTATCGCCGCTGGCAGGGTTCACAGTGAACGTACCCCCTAATACCCTGCTGGAGAGATCCGTATTGCCGCTGGCAGGGTTCACAGTGAACGTACCCCCTAACGTCCTTCTGGAGAGATCCGTATCGCCGCTGGCAGGGTTCACAGTGAACGTACCCCCTAACACCCTGCTGGAGAGATCCGTATCGCAGCTGGCAGGGTTCACAGTGAACGTACCCCCTAACACCCTGCTGGAGAGATCCGTATCGCAGCTGGCAGGGTTCACAGTGAACGTACCCCCTAACGTCCTGCTGGAGAGATCCATATCGCCGCTGGCAGGGTTCACAGTGAACGTACCCCCTAACGTCCTGCTGGAGAGATCCGTATCGCCGCTGGCAGAGTTCACAGTGAACTCCTGCCATACACCAAGCAAACAAACCTGGAAGTCAATGCACTTCTTTAACCAATCAAACAGACACACTTCTTTAACCAACCAATCAAACAGACTCACTTCTTTAATCAATCAAACAGAGGGCCAAATCTATATTTTGGCTGTTGTTTATCAATAAAACATATCTCTAATTTATCACTGGTCTTTTAAATAGAGGTGTCCATGTGTATTTTCACAAGAAAAGATAGATGATTTTGTTTAGGAGAAAACCCTTTGGTCCCGAGGCAGTTTTTGCAGGCTGGGAAGGATTTTGTACCCTGGAGTGGGTTGAGTAGGTAACTGAATACACCTGGTCCAAGATCCACCTGGTGTGTAGTGTAAAACGCATCAGAGTACATATGATAGATATTAGATCCAAATCTTTTCAGGCTAAATTTAAGCATTGGTTTTGCAATCTAACAAACCTCAAATCTGGTTTGTCTAAAGTAATGTTACAGTATTCTACTTGGTATCATACAGCATCAAAGCTCTCTGTCAGCTGCACCGTATTTCACAGCCTCATCTCCTTCATCTCACTTCACTTCTCCCCCTCCATCACCGCCATCCCCTCTTTCATCCACACAGGAACACCGATTAACCATCCATCAGCCAGAGAAGATGCTGGGTAATGGAGCACTTGGTAGTGTACCGCAGCCATGATGAAAGGAGGTGAAGCAGGCAAGGGTCACTCCAGCGTTTCTCTCCATGGCTCTATTCATCGCCCCTCCCGTGTAAAGCATACCATAATGAGTGCACTCCAACCAAGGTCTGAACTTACCTTCAAAACAGAGCAATATGAGGAGGACTGGGCGTATGGTCAAAGGAGAGGGAAGATGCTCTGAGATGATGAAAGTGTTGTACAGTACCCTGTCAAGGGGGAATGGTCATTTTATTTTACCTTTATTTACAGTGGGGGAAAAAAGTATTTAGTCAGCCACCAATTGTGCAAGTTCTACCACTTAAAAAGATGAGAGAGGCCTGTAATTTTCATCATAGGTACACGTCAACTATGACAGACAAATTGAGATTTTTTTTCTCCAGAAAATCACATTGTAGAATTTTTTATGAATTTATTTGCAAATTATGGTGGAAAATAAGTATTTGGACACCTACAAACAAGCAAGATTTATGGCTCTCACAGACCTGTAACTTCTTCTTTAAGAGGCTCCTCTGTCCTCCACTCGTTACCTGTATTAATGGCACCGGTTTGAACTTGTTATCAGTATAAAAGACACCTGTCCACAACCTCAAACAGTCACACTCCAAACTCCACTATGGCCAAGACCAAAGAGCTGTCAAAGGACACCAGAAACAAAATTGTAGACCTGCACCAGGCTGGGAAGACTAAATCTGCAATAGGTAAGCAGCTTGGTTTGAAGAAATCAACTGTGGGAGCAATTATTAGGAAATGGAAGACATACAAGACCACTGATAATCTCCCTCGATCTGGGGCTCCACGCAAGATCTCACCCCGTGGGGTCAAAATGATCACAAGAACGGTGAGCAAAAATCCCAGAACCACACGGGGGGACCTAGTGAATGACCTGCAGAGAGCTGGGAACAAAGTAACAAAGCCTACCATCAGTAACACACTACGCCACCAGGGACTCAAATCCTGCAGTGCCAGACGTGTCCCCCTGCTTTAGCCAGTACATGTCCAGGCCCGTCTGAAGTTTGCTAGAGTGCATTTGGATGATCCAGAAGAGGATTGGGAGAATGTCATATGGTCAGATGAAACCAAAATAGAACTTTTTGGTAAAAACTCAACTCGTCGTGTTTGGAGGACAAAGAATGCTGAGTTGCATCCAAAGAACACCATCCTACTGTGAAGCATGGGGGTGGAAACATCATGCTTTGGGGCTGTTTTTCTGCAAAGGGACCAGGACGACTGATCCGTGTAAAGGAAAGAATGAATGGGGCCATGTATCGTGAGATTTTGAGTGAAAACCTCCTTCCATCAGCAAGGGCATTGAAGATGAAACGTGGCTGGGTCTTTCAGCATGACAATGATCCCAAACACACCGCCCGGGCAACGAAGGAGTGGCTTCGTAAGAAGCATTTCAAGGTCCTGGAGTGGCCTAGCCAGTCTCCAGATCTCAACCCCATAGAAAATCTTTGGAGGGAGTTGAAAGTCCGTGTTGCCCAGCGACAGCCCCAACACATCACTGCTCTAGAGGAGATCTGCATGGAGGAATGGGCCAAAATACCAGCAACAGTGTGTGAAAACCTTGTGAAGACTTACAGAAAACGTTTGACCTGTGTCATTGCCAACAAAGGGTATATAACAAAGTATTGAGAAACTTTTGTTATTGACCAAATACTTATTTTCCACCATAATTTGCAAATAAATTCATAAAAAATCCTACAATGTGATTTTATGGAATTTTTTTCCTGATTTTGTCTGTCATAGTTGACGTTTACCTATGATGAAAATTACAGGCCTCTCTCATCTTTTGAAGTGGGAGAACTTGCACAATTGGTGGCTGACTAAATACTTTTTTTCCCCACTGTAACTAGGCAAGTCAGTTAAGAACAATCCTTATTTACAATGACAGTCTACACCAGCCAAACCCGGGCCAATTGTGCGCCGCCCTATGGGACTCCCAATCACGGCCGGTTGTGATACAGCCTGGAATTGAACCAGGAGATCTGTAGTGATCAGGGGATGCAGTGCCTTAGACCGCTGCGCCACTCGGGAGCCCAATTAATTGCCTGGTTGAGTTGATCACTCATAGTCCTCCGTTTTTGTCCAGTGATGTTTTGTGTGGTTAGGCAGAGAAGGAAAGCTAAAACAACACTCCAAAAATAATTGTATTGAGACAAAACTCTATTGATCAAAACTGTTTAATCGCAAAAAGGTCAAGTACAACGAAGTTATGTAAATGTATTGCCCTTGAGACGAGGCATGTGCAGGTATGTATCTCTGATGATGTACTGACTGCATGTATCGCCCACAATTCTAAATGTGATGTATTTCACGTTTTTATGCACTCTAGTATATTACAGGCCCAAATGCTTAGTGGAATGGTTGGATGAGACGTCCACTACATCTCTGCTACAGCTAGCCTGAAGGGCTGGCCCTTTGACACAGGCTTTGTAATCTGAGCAGAGCAGGTACTCTAACTGGCAGAGAGAGGAACAGGCTGAGGGAAAGAGAGAAAGGGTGAGAGCAAGGGAGGGAAGGAGGGAAGGAGTGAGAGTGGGAACTGATGTGTCAATGTCCCCTGATATGGTTATCTTGGAATAGCACATTTGTGCCACTGTGAACCTCACATCATTCAGTGGAAAATGTCCCTGTTGTAGATGTATGGAAGATGACACTTCCATGTTGAATGTAATTGAGAGTAGCCTATGTTCTATGTTGAATGTGAGTAGCCTAGGTTTCCAGCCTATGTTTCCACAAGGCGGAGACAGTACAGGTGAATCAAAGCTGGGACCTAGAGACTGATTAACAGCTTCTATCTCCAGGCCATCAGACGGTTAAACAGTCACCACTAGCCGGTTACCACCCGGTACTCTACCCTGCACCGTAGAGACTACTGCCCTATGTACATAGTCATTGAACTCTGGTCACTTTAATAATGTTGACATACTGTTTTACCCACTTTATACACTGAGTGTACAAAACATTAGGAACACCTGCTCTTTCCATGACATAGACTGACCAGGTGAATCCAGGTGAAAGCTATCATCCCTTATTGTTGTCACTTGTTAAATCCACTTAAATCAGTGTAGATAAAGGGGAAGAGACAGGTTAAAGGATTTTGGCTAGCTAGTTAGCGGTGCATGCTAGTAGCGTTTCAATCGGTGATGTCACTCGCTCTGAGACCTTCAATTAGTTGGTTCAAGCCCACGTTGTGGCAAGGAGATGGACTGAAGCAATACTGATACACAGGCGCAACGGTTTGAGTGTGTCATGAACTGCAACGCTGCTGGGTTTTTCCACGCTCAACAGTTTCCCGTGTGTATCAAGAATGGTCCACCATCCAAAGGACATCCAGCCAACGGCAGGCCAGTGGTTGAAAATGGGCCATTGATGAAAGAGGATAAAGGAGGCTGGCACGAATTGTGCAGAGCAATAGACAGGCTATAGTTAGTCAACTGACATTCCAGTACAACATTGGTGCCCAAAGACCCATAAAAGAATGCACAACTCGTCGGACATTTACATTTTAGTCATTTAGCAGACACTCTTATCCAGAGCGACTTACAGTTAGTGAATACATTATATATATTTTTTTCATACTGGCCCCCCGTGGGAATCGAACCCACAACCCTGGCGTTGCAAACGCCATGCTCTACCAACTGAGCTACATCCCTGCCGGCCATTCCCTCCCCTACCCTGGACCAATTGTGCGCCGCCCCGTGGGTCTCCCGGTCACGGCCGGCTACGACAGAGCCTGGATTCGAACCAGGATCTCTAGTGGACCTTGACACTAATGGGGTATGGCAGCCAACAACCTTACAGAGTTCTGCTTCTTTCAGAAAAAAAACAAGAAACTGCGGTTGCAGTGGGCTAAGGAATGAAAACACTGGACACTGGATAATTGGAAAAACGTTGTCTGGTCTGATGAGTCCTGGTTCCTGCTGTTTCACGCTGATGGGAGGACTAGGGAATGGAGAAAACCACATGAGTACATGCATCCATAATGCCGCTTGTCAACATTGCAGGCTGGTGGTGGTGGTGTGAATGTGTGGGGTGTGTTTTCATGGCACACATTGGGCCCCTTGATAAAAGTGGAGCAACGTTTGAATGTCACAGGATATTTGAGCATCATTGCCAATCAGGTGCATCCCTTCATGGCAGCAGTGTATCCATCTACAAATCAATTTTTTAAGCAGGATAATGTCCCATGCCACAAGGTCAGGATTGTCCACGAATGGTTCCACGAATATGACGATGAATTCAGCTTACAGCACTGGCCTGCCCAGTCACCAGATCTCAATCCAATTGATAATCTGTAGGAAGTGCAAATCAATCCCAGAACAACAGCAAATGACCTTGTGAAGATGCTGGAGGAAACAGGTTCAAAAGCATCTATATCCACAGTAAAACGAGTCCTATATCGACATAACCTGAAAGGCCGCTCAGCAAGGAAGAAGCCACTGCTCCAAAACCTCCATAAAAAAGCCAGACTATGGTTTGCAACTGCACATGGGGATAAAGATTGTACTTTTTGGAGAAATGTCCTCTGGTCTGATGAAACAAAAATAGAACTGTTTGGCCATAATGACCATTGTTATGTTTGGAGGAAAAAGTGGGTTGCTTGCAAGCCGAAGAACAACATCCCAACCGTGAAGCACGGGGGTGGCAGCATCATGCTGTGGGGGTGCTTTGCTGCAGGAGGGACTGGTGCACTTCACAAAATAGATGTCATCATGAGGAAGGAAAATTATGTGGATATATTGAAGCAACATCTCAAGACATCAGTCAGGAAGTTAAAGCTTGGTCGCAAATGGGTCTTCCAAATGGACAATGACCCCAAGCATACTTCCAAAGTTGTGGCAAAATGGCTTAAGGACAACAAAGTCAAGGTATTGGAGTGGCCATCACAAAGCCCTGTCCTCAATCCTATAGAACATTTGTGGGCAGAACTGAAAAAGCGTGTGTGAGCAAGGAGGCCTACAAACCTGACTCAGTTACACCAGCTCTGTCAGGAGGAATGGGTGAATTTTGGCCCAACTTATTGTGGGAAACTTGTGGAAGGCTACCCGAAACGTTTGACCCAAGTTAAACAATTTAAAGGCAATGCTACCAAATACTAATTGAGTGTATGTAAACTTCTGACCCACAGGGAATGTGATGAAAGACATAAAAGCTGAAATAAATCATTCTCTCTACTATTATTCTGACATTTCACATTCTTAAAATAAATTGGTTATCCTAACTGACCTGAGACAGGGAATTTGTACTAGGATTAAATGTCAGGAATTGTGAAAAACTGAGTTTAAATGTATTTGGCTAAAGTGTATATAAACGTCCGACTTCAACTGTATATACTGTATTCTAGTCAAGGCTCATCCTATATAACTACTGCTGAACACACTTGTTCTATTCATATACTGTCCATAATATCTATACACACCATTCACATACAGTGCATTTGGAAAGTATTCAGACCCCTTGACTTTTTCCACATTTTGTTACGTTACAGCCTTATTCTAAAAAAAATTTTTTAAATCATCAATCTACACACAATACCCCATAATGACAAACAAAAACAGGTTTTTAGATTTTTGGCCAAAGAAAAAAAAAAGATTTAAAAAAAAGAACTTATTTACATAGGTATTCAGACCCTTTGCTATGAGACTCGAAACTGAGCTCAGGTGCATCCTGTTTCCATTAATCATCCATTAGATGTAGCTCAATTGGTAGAGCATGGTGCTTGTAACAGCAGGGTAGTGGGATCGATCCCCGGGACCACCCATACGTAAAAATGTATGCACGCATGACTGTAAGTCGCTTTGGATAAAAGCGTCTGCTAAATGGCATATTATTATTATTACAACTTGATTGGAGTCCACTTGTAGTAAATTCTATTGATTGGACATGATTTGGAAAGGCACACACCTGTTTATATAAGGTCCCACCGTTGACAGTGCATGTCAGAGCAAAAACAAAGCCATGAGGTCGAAAGAATTGTCCTTAGAGCTCAGAGACAGGATTGTGTCGAGGCACAGATCTGGGGAAGGGTACCAAAAACATTCTGCAGCATTGAAGATCCCCAAGAACACAGTGGCCTCCATCATTCTTAAATGGAAGAAGTTGGGAACCACCAATACTCTTCCTAGAACTGGCTGCCCGGCCAAACTGAGCAATCGGGGGAGAAGGGCCTTGGTCAGGGAGGTGAACAAGAACCCGATGGTCACTCTGACAGAGCTCCAGAGTTCCTCTGTTGAGATGGGAGAACCTTCCAGAAGGACAACCATCTCTGCAGCACTCCACCAATCAGGCCTTTATGGTAGAGTGGCCAGACGGAAGCCACTCCTCAGTAAAAGGCACATGACAGCCCGCTTGGAGTTTGCCAAAAGGCACCTAAAGGACTCTCAGACCATGAGAAACAAGATTCTCTGGTCTGATGAAACCAAGATTGAACTCTTTGGCCTGAATGCCAAGCGTCACGTCTGGAGGAAACCTGTCACCATCCCTACGGTGAAGCATGGTGGTGGCAGCATCATGTTGTGGGGATGTTTTTCAGCGGTAGGGACCGGGGGACTAGTCAGGATCAAGGGAAAGATGAACGGAGTAAAGTACAGATAGATCCTTGATGAAAACCTGCTCCAGAGCGCTCAGGACCTCAGACTGGGGTAAAGGTTCACCTTCCAACAGGACAACGACCCTAAGCACACAGCCGAGACAACGCAGGAGTGGCTTCGGGACAAGTCTCTGAATGTCCTTGAATGGCCCAGCCAGAGCCCGGATATGAACCCAATCAAACATCTCTGGAGAGACCTGAAAATAGATGTGCAGCGACGCTCCCCATCCAACCTGACAGAGCTTGAGAGGAGCTGCAGAGAAGAATGGGAGAAACTCAACAAATACAGGTGTGCCAAGCTTGTAGCGTCATGTCCAAGAAGACTCAAGGCTGTAATCGCTGCCAAAGGTGCTTCAACAAAGTACTGAGTAAAGGGTCTGAATACTTATGTAAATGTGATATTTGAAAACGTGTTTTTTGCTTTGTCATTATGGGGTATTGTGTGTAGATTGATGAGGGAAAAAAACTATTTAATCCATTTTAGAATAAGGCTGTAACGTAACAGCTTCCTAATATTGAGTTGCACCCCCCCTTTTGCCCTCAGAACAGCCTCAATTCGTCAGGGCATGGACTCTACAAGGTGTCGAAAGCGTTGTCACAGGGATGGTGACCCATGTTGACTCCAATGCTTCCCAGAGTTGTGTCAAGTTGGCTGGATGTCCTTTGGGTGGTGGACCATTCTTGATACACACGGGAAACAGTTGAGTGTGAAAAACCCAGCAGCGTTGCAGTTCTAGACACAAACCGGTGGACCTGGCACCTGCTAGCATACCCTGTTCAAAGGCAATTAAATGTTTTGTCTTGTCCATTCACCAACTGAATGGCACACACACAATCCATGTCTCAAGGCTTAACAATCCTTCTTTAACCTGTCTCCTCCCCTTCATCTCCATTGATTGAAGTGGATTTAACAATTGACATCAATAAGGGATCATAGCGTTCACCTGGATTCGACTGGTCAGTCTATGTCATGGAAAGAGCAGGTGTTCTTAATGTTTTGTATACTCAATGTGTACTGTATATATTTATATTCCAGACTCTGACATTGCTCATTCTGACATGTCTTCATTTCTTGTTCTTTTTTTAAAACTTTTGGACTATGTGTGAATTGTTATTGCATTGCTAGATATTACTGCACTGTTGGAGTTAGAAACATAAGCATTTTGCTACACCTGCTATAACATCTGCAAAACTGTGTGCTGCAAAACCAATCAACTTTGATATGCATTGAGCAGCCTGTGTTCCATGTTGAATTACATTGAGAGTGGCCTGTGTTCCATGTTGAATTACATTGAGAGTGGCCTGTGTTCCATGTTGAATTACATTGAGAGTGGCCTGTGTTCCATGTTGAATTACATTGAGAGTGGCCTGTGTTCCATGTTGAATTGCATTGAGAGTAGCCTGTGTTCCATGTTTAATTGACTCTCGAGTGGCTCAGTGGTCTAAGGCACTGCATGTGCCACTAGAGATCCTGGTTCGAGTCCCATGGGTCGCCACTCTCAGACCGGGAGACCCATGGGCGGCGCACAATTGGTCCAGCATCGTCCAAGGTAGGGGAGGGTTTGGCCGGCAGGGATGTGGGTTCGTTTCCCACAGGGGGCCAGTATACAAAAAAACATGTATGCATTCACTACCTGTAAGTCGCTCTGGTTAAGAGCGTCTGCTAAATGACTAAAATGTAATTGCATTGAGAGTAGCCTATGTTCATGAAATGAACTACACTCCAATCTCTCAAATCGCTTAACAGATTCTTCACCTTTGAGACTACTTAAGAGACCTACAGGGGTTTGGTTCAGTACTGAAAGTAGTCTCTACTACTCCCCCAGAGACAGAACAACATTTGTGTTTTTTCACGTGGAGGAATTCCTGAAAAAGCAAACAGTGCTTTAAAAATATGACATTAGACATTCCAGACGGATAGCTGAAATAATTAGCCGCTGAGTGATGGTGATGATAACAGAGGCATGGAGGGAGGTAGATGTTACATTGAGTTCATAGCGCCATTAACACAAGACGAGTCCAGGCTGCGTTGTCGTTCAGCGGAGTGTTTAGCAGTCTACTCCTCTCTCAGACATCCATCTCTTTGAAGCAGCCACCTGTTAGCCGTCAGGCTGACTGAGAAGACTGATGCAGCCCAGCAGCGGGGGAGTCCCACCTGGGTCGGTCCTCAGACCTCTTCGTTTCTGCCATCTTCTTCAACAGAGCAGCCAGAAAAAGAGACGCATTTCTGGAGTAACCCCCGGCCGTGTTGCATTCACTGTGCTCGTTAATCATTCTCTGTCTATCACACAGAATAATCTTTAGCCAGCTGCAGTCATCGACTAGCTGGAGCTTTCTGCTTCCTCTCACTGCACCACAGGTTGCTCTCATTAAGATGCTAAGGAAGTGTGAGGATAGACAGAGTAGGGAGAGTCCTCTATGGAGGGACCCTGCCAGGAATGTTGGGATATGAAGTTGTTGCTCTGTATGATTGATGTAGTCGTAATGTTCCACTAATCAGGCCACGTTTATAACCCAATTGAAGCTCACAGAGAGGCCTCATTCAAATTCCCTCCTCGAATTCCCAACGAGAGGGAGAGAGGCAGACCTTAATGCATCTTACTGTAAAGCCTTTTTATCAGTTTAGAGCAGCCGCTGCAAAGCTCTCCCCAACTTTATGATATGGATGTGTCAATCTAATCATTGATTTGTGGCTAGGTAATCCATCCCGCGTGGAGATTAGTGGGTCTGTGCAGCACATGCTCCGGGCCGATGCCCATGAACAAGATGGCTGTATTAATCCGTATAGGATGGAAGTCTCGTAAATGGAATCAAGCACAGGAAGCCTTAAATCCTCTGTAAAATGACTTTACGTTGTATTAATAGTAGGCTAAACAGCAATTCTGAAAGTAGGACCTTACTTTAAACCCCGCTTTTTAGCACTGCATGACCTTTGACTACATGACCTCTGACTAAATGACCTCTGACTACATGACATCTGACTACATGACCTCTGACTACATGACCTCTGACTAAATGACCTCTGACTACATGACCTCTGACTACCTTCTTCTTTTCTCCATTGTCCTAGAGTGGAACCTTGGTGTCAAAGTGAAAGACTTGAGATTGGTACTTGTGAGTATTTGAGCTGGGCATGCAGGGTAACTCAACCCAACTGCAGTGGAGCCATCACCAAGGCCAGGGTAAACCAAGGTGTGCAAAGGATCATAGGTAATCAACTATGGAGGCCTGGGAAAAAGAGTCCAGATGGCAAACACATCATAGATGCTTGAAAGACTTTCTACCGGTAACCGAATTCAGATCAACTCTCCATCGCTCCCAGTCGGATTCTGAGCCAATCAAGACATCCCCACCATAGCCTAGCTGTTAGGGGCATAAAGCTGGCCCATGGGAGAACAGCTCTAGCTTGTTTACATTTACATTTTAGTTTTACCACTTTAAAACACACCCAACAAACATTAGCAGTCATTAGTCAGCAAACCATTGCTTCCCCATGTCATCCTGGAGATCCGGAGTCAAGTCTATCGGGTTGTTGTTCACTAGTTTACTCCAATTAGGGAAGGGGTGGTGGGGTTGGAAAGTAATAAAGGGAAATATATTTTTTAATGGATATGTACAGTTTACATACAAATACATTTAAACTCAGTTTTTCACAATTTCTGACATTTAATCCTAGTAAATATTCCCTGTCTTAGGTCAGTTAGGATCACCACTTTATTTTAAGAATGTGAAATGTCAGAATAATAGTAGAGAGAATGATTTATTTCAGCTTTTATTTCTTTCATCACATTCCCAGTGGGTCAGAAGTTTACATACATTCAATTAGTATTTGGTGACCAAGCTTTAACTTCCTGACTGATGTCTTGAGATGTTGCTTCATTATATCCACATAATTTTCTTTCCTCATGATGCCATCTATTTTGTGAAGTGCACCAGTCCGTCCTGCAGCAAAGCACCCCCACAGTATGATGCTGCCACCCCTGTGCTTCACGGGTGGGATGGTGTTCTTCGGCGTGCAAGCCTTCCCCTTTTTCCTCCAAACATAACAATGGTCATTATGGCCAAACAGTTCTATTTTTGTTTCATCAGACCAGAGGACATTTCTCCAAAAAGTACGATCTTTGTCCCCATGTGCAGTTGCAAACCGTAGTCTGGCTTTTTTATGGCGGTTTTGGAGCAGTGGCTTCATCCTTGCTGAGTGGCCTTTCAGGTTATGTCGATATAGGACTTGTTTTACTGTGGATATAAATACTTTTGAACCTGTTTCCTCCAGCATCTTCACAAGGTCCTTTGCTGTTGTTCTGGGATTGATTTGCACTTTTCGCACCAAAGTACCTTCATCGGTAGGAGACAGAACGCGTCTCCTTCCTGAGCGGTATGATGGCTGCGTGGTCCCATGGTGTTTATACTTGCGTACTATTGTTTGAACAGATGAACGTGGTACCTTCAGGCGTTTGGAAATTGCTCCCAAGGATGAACCAGACTTGTGGAGGTCTACAATATTTTTTCTTGTTGGAAATATTACTTGTGTCGTGCACAAAGTAGATGTCCTAACCGACTTGCCAAAACTATAGTTTGTTAACAAGACATTTGTGGAGTGGTTGAAAAACGAGTTTTAATGACTCCAACCTAAGTGTATGTAAACTTCTGACTTCAACTGTATATATATGTATGTATGTGTATATGTATGTGTATGTATGTATATGTGTGTATATATATATATATATGTATGTATGTGTATATGTATGTGTATGTATGTATATGTGTGTATATATATATATATATATATATATATATATATATATATTTGCGAGAGAAAAAAACATATGGGGGATTGGAAGTGATGCAGACAATTACATTGATGGAAGTTGCAATCTATCTGCAATGCTAAACCTCATCTACCCCCTAAAAAAAAGGGGGAAAAAAGTATATCAGGTTACCTCCGTGCCTTCCAAATGTCACTTTTTACAGCTCCTGCGTTTCATTATGGGCCCCATAGCTTGCATTCAACAGGCCCTCACTGTGGAATGCACTCTCTACCCCCCTCCACCCCACACACACCCAACCACAGCCTCTGTGAAAAGTGACATGTTGTGTAATGGAGACAGTTGTATCAGGTGGCAATGTTATTTGGCAGAGTGGACGTGTTCGTACGAATGTGTGTTGTTGTTGGAAGGAGAGAGAACTGAGTAGGGTCATGGCCGTTACGTAGCACCTCATCAGTCAGCCCCAGTCCAGAGGAGGGTTTGTTTAAATGTGGCTCTGCGCCCCGTCTTCAGTTACACACCCAGATGGTTGATGGGAAGTCGAGAGACAGGCCCCACTCCGCTGCTCGGAGTGGTCCTCGATTTCGCAAAAGGCAAAGTCACTTCACATGACAGCCCTTGGAAAACAGGGAAGAGGAAAAGAAACCTGTCTGGTTCTCATGTGAAGGTGATGCATTGTTTGAGTTCTCTGCACAAGGTCAGAGAGATGTGGTCTGGCTTGATTCCCTCCGCATAGTGCTGTTCTGCCTCACTCCGTACGGCCACCGGGGCCAGACAACTGCATGGTTCGCCTTGAAGGCAATTAGACATTGTGGCTAAACCGACTCGTAAAGAAAACTGCTGGCACAATATGCTGGTACTGCTCGGCTGCTTAGCATTCAGGGAATGTTCCCCATATGCTTTTTGTGTGGAATCACGCTGTTTATGTGTTGTTCTGTTTGTGTTGTTTTGTTTATGTGTTATTCTGTTTATGTTTATGTGTTGTTCTGTTTGTGTTGTTTTGTTTATGTGTTGTTCTACGGAGCTGTGAGGGGAACGGCACCTCCTTACCTTCAGGCTCTGATCAGACCCTACACCCAAACGAGGGCACTATGTTCATCCACCTCTGGCCTGCTAGCCCCCCTACCTCTACGGAAGCACAGTTCCCGCTCAGCCCAGTCAAAGCTATTCGCTGCTCTGGCACCCCAATGGTGGAACAAGCTCCCCCATGACGCCAGGACAGTGGAGTCACTGACCACCTTCCGGAGACACTTGAAACCCTACCTCTTTAAGGAATACCTGGAATAGTATAACAGTAATTTTTCTACCCCCCCCCCCATAAAAAAAAAAGAGGTGGTTGTCCCACTGGCTATACTAAGTTGAATGAACCAATTTGTAAGTCAATCTGGATAAGAGTGTCTGCTAAATGACTTATACATGTAAAATGTGTTGTTTTGTTTATGTGTTATTCTGTTTATGTTTATGTGTTGTTCTGTTTGTGTTGTTTTGTTTATGTGTTATTCTGTTTATGTTTATGTGTTCTGTGTATATGTTGTTCTGTTTGTGTTGTTCTGTTTATGTATTGTTTTGTTTATGTGTAATTCTGTTTATGTTTATGTGTTGTTCTGTTTGTGTTGTTTTGTTTATGTGTTCTGTTTATGTTTGTGTTGTTCTGTTTATGTATTGTTTTGTTTATGTGTTATTCTGTTTATGTTTATGTGTTGTTCTGTTTGTGTTGTTTTGTTTATGTGTTATTCTGTTTATGTTTATGTGTTGTTCTGTTTGTGTTTTTCTGTTTATGTATTGTTTTGTTTATGTGTTATTCTGTTTATGTTTATGTGTTGTTCTGTTTGTGTTGTTTTGTTTATGTGTTCTGTTTATGTTTATGTGTTGTTCTGTTTGAGTTGTTCTGTTTATGTTTATGTGTTGTTTTGTTTATGTTATTCTGTTTATGTTTATGTGTTGTTCTGTTTATGTGATGTTCTGTTTATGTGTTGTTCTGTTTGTTGTTTTGTTTGTGTTATTCTGTTTATGTTTATGTGTTGTTCTGTTTATGTTTATGTGTTCTGTTTATGTTTATGTGTTATTCTGTTTATGTGTTTGTTGTTCTGTTTGTGTTGTTTTGTTTGTGTTCTGTTTATGTTTATGTGCTGTTCTGTTTATGAGTTTCTGTTTATGTGTTGTTTCTGTTTGTGTTGTTCTGTTTATGTGTTGTTCTGTTTGTGCTGTTCTGTTTGTGCTGTTCTGTTTATGTGTTGTTCTGTTTGTGTTCTGTTTGTGTTGTTCTGTTTATTTGTTGTTCTGTTTAAGTGTTGTTCTGTTTGTTGTTCTGTTTATGTGTTCTGTTTGTGTTGTTCTGTTTGTGTTGTTATGTGTTCTGTTTATGTGTTCTTTTACGTGTTGTTCTGTTTGTGTTGTTCTGTTTGTGTTGTTCTGTTTATGTGTTCTGTGTATGTGTTGTTCTGTGTTGTTTGGTTTATGTGTTGTTCTGTTTATGTGTTCTGTTTATGTGTTGCTCCGTTTGTGTTGTTCTGTATATGTTTTGTTCTGTGTATGTGTTGTTCTGTGTATGTGTTGTTCTGTTTGTGTTGTACTGTGTTGTTCTGTTTATGTTTTGTTATGTGTTGTTTTGTTAATGTGTTGTTCTGTGTATGTTGTTCTGTTATGTGTTGTTCTATTATGTGTTCTGTTTGTGTTGTTCTGTTTGTGTTGTATTGTTTGTGTTGTTCTGTTTATGTGTTGTTCTGTTTGTGTTATGTTTGTGTTGTTCTGTTATGTGTTGTATTGTTTGTGTTGTTCTGTTTATGTGTTGTTATGTTATGTGTTGTATTGTTTGTGTTGTTCTGTTTATGTGTAGTTCTGTTATGGTTGTATTGTTTGTGTTGTTCTGTTTATGTGTTGTTCTGTTATGTGTTGTATTGTTTGTGTTGTTCTGTTTATGTGTTGTTTTGTTTATATGTTGTTATGTTTATGTTGTTCTGTTATGTGTTGTTTTGTTTATGTGTTGTTCTGTTTGTATTGTTCTGTTTATGCCTATGATTGTTTATGATTAGTCCAGACCTCAGCTGTTGAGCTTAGCCAATCGTACTGTGCTTGCTCCAACAGCTCCAATACCCCTGTAACTGTGTGTCAGTCAATGTCAGGTTTTGAATGGTTTCGAATGAATGCTTACTTGCGAAAGTCAACGGTGTAAAACCCACTTTAGTTCCAGTGAATCAACATCTATTTCTATGGCAACTGCTTACTCCATAGAGCACCTTGAAGAGTACAATGACTGTTGAAGGGTGACTTTTACGTCTCTCTTTTCTTTCACTCTCATAGATAGTCCTACTACCACATTAAGTAGCATATAGGGACTATAAACTGCCGGACAGAATAATGGTTTTCAAAAACAGGTCACCTTGAAAAGTTATTGCATTAGATACAGTAATGGTCTTGTCTTTGCTCAAAGTGTTTTTGAAACTCCTAAGATTCCTTTTCCCTAGAGAAAATAATATCAGATGAATTATCAAGATGGACTGTGCTGTTTCAAAGAGAGCTTAATTAGATTGTAACATTGAAAATTGGTTAGAAACAAGAAAGAGCAGCATTTCACTCTTTCTTTTGACTGTTGACTCTCCCACATAATATTTACTCCCATGGTCAAGGTAAAGTCTCACAGTGTATAATTCATATGATCGTTCACAGTATTGAATCAGTACTTAAGTCACTCCTTGTACACATCAAAAACACACGCCGACCAGCCGCTAGTTGGGCTGTTGTGTACTATCTTCAGTCACACGCTGACAGGGTATTACACTGGTTTCGCTCAGCCCAATCCATCATGGCTTTCTCTAGTGGGTTGCAGTACATCTCCCTATCTGGGGGAGCACACAGTACTGTTCTGTCCGCAAGATGAACAGCTAGCTACACAGCCAGCTCAGTCTAAGCTACCTAGAGGGGTATACTACAAAGCAAGATCAGTGACTTCTGAAATACGTTTTTTTTTTTTTTATTGTTAAAGATAAGCTTGAAACGGCCATGGTCTGATTGACCCAACAACCAAAAGTACATATCTTAGTTTAGCTTTCCTATTGAACCAGAAAATCAGTAGTTATTTCAGTTTGTTTATCAAACTCATTGAGCCTGCTTTGTAGTATACCCCTAAACTCTGTCTCACTCATAGAAAAATAATCTACAGACTGGACATCCCCTTTGAAATCCACGTTCTGTGATGGGTAGACTGGCGGCCATATTGAGTGAGTCATTCTATTTCTATGGTCTAACTCACAGATGCACCATTCTCTGAAGTGCACTGGCATCTCTCCAGTGATGAAGGGTTGCCAGCTTGAGAAACCCACCAACCATCCAGGCATGGTTCTGGCAATGTGGCTGTCGTTCGTGGTTTGGAGACTGTTCAATAGAAATCTGAAGAACCGACTGACATTTTCTTTATGCATTCACTTTACAGTAAAGGCAGATTATAGTGTAATTGTCCTTTCGAGAGCTTAAGACATTAAGGTTCCATCTTCATTTTAGTCTAAATGTAGTTATTGACATAGCCTTGTTATGGTCAGTGTTCTCTACCTATTTAGTACTCTAAATTACCCATTTCATGTTGTTAAGTTCAAAAGAATATAATATAAAAATAGCTGACACCGTTCAAACCAATTAAACCACATTAAAGACAGTTATCTCAGAATCATATTTTTTTGCAGATTGAACCTTATAGTCCCAAGCTCTCACTTTTATGTTTTCTATGCTCTTCTAGGTAATCAAACTTCATTAAACCATACAATGGGAGTGAAGCCCTTAACAGTAAGTAGCCTGTATATCAGTCTGTTACTGCGTTACGTTGTTAGCCATGTTGGCTTTGTTGGTTGGAGCCATTTCCTGTTGTTTTGGCAGACCAGTGACGCTCGAGCCGGCCAATTCTGAACACAACAACCTTTTATCCCGAAGAGCTCCTTCTCCATCATCTGAATAATTGGATCAATTAGATAATTACGATCATTTAAGTTGATTACGATAATTAATCACGATCATTTCAGCTACACCAATAGCTTTGGAACATTGTAACTAGGTGCCCTTAGTTCTAAATGAGTTTAGTAAGAAAATCACTTGTTTCACTGTCAGAAATGTCAGTGCATTTATAGTTTTTCAGATGTTTTGTATCTGAAAGTAGCTTCTTCCTTTTTGTTAGCGTTGGTAGGGTAAAGGTGGATGTGTACATGCACGCCTGTGTATCCTTGAGGTAATCTGTGCTCACACAGGCATGTATATTTATGTCTCTGTATGTGTGTGCGTGTCCATGTAAGCATGCATGTCTGTCTCTCTGCTATTATGTTGGTTTATGTGTGTACATACATATGCAAGCATGTGTGTTTGTACTGTATGCTAACGTTCATTCACGTGTGTGTGTGTGTGTGTGTGTGTGTGTGTGTGTGTGTGTGTGTGTGTGTGTTGCTGTGGGCCACAGAGCTGTGAGGTGATGAATAACACATTATGGTGATTTATCCAGGGCTGTTCCCTGCAATCACTCAGGATAACTGGGTCTGTGAATCCAAGCAGGCCTTCTCTTTTAATGGCTTGTCTCTACTCTCACACAGGAGGAACACAAGGGCCTCCTGGACCCAATAAATCTGACCAAAGAAAATACAAGTACAAGATGGACTAATTTCAGAGGATTTCATTATGTCAAATGACCTAGTGGCCTCATGAGTGGAATATTTTTTCCTAATTTCCTAATTAATAAACATTATTTTAAAAAAGCTGCTGAAAATCCAGTGTTTCTATGACAAACGGTTTTGTTATATTTCAGTCTTCTGTGATGTATATAAAGTGTAATATTGGGATGCAAACTCAAAATGTAATACATTTAAACTCTATATCTGACATGGTACATGTGTCTTCTTTTTATTAAGCCCATAACCATGTGTGTGAGGTGTATACTTTTGTTTCAAAGCAGATTTGTTTAAGACTACCAAGAAGCACTCTGTGTGACCCTGATTTAGCACACTGCAGTAAAAGGTTTAAAAGATGGAATAATACAAAGACGTGGGTGGTTATAAAAAGAACGGAGAAATGTCTATTTTCTCAGTTCTGCTGTTTCGTCCTTCATCGTCAACGTAATCTCAACATGATGTTCATCTGCTCTTTTCCTTAGGTTACTAACCATTGTGCTGGTGTCCTTGGTACAAATGTGTTTGAAACTACTATATTGTAAAACGGAATACAGATGTAGGATCTTAATTTGATCACCCTGTTGCAGGATAACTTTCCTGCAATGCAGGATATTTAAAACGTGCAGTGTATTTGAGGTTTAAAAAGGCTTCTGAAGTTTGTAATTTCCACTTTGAAATTTCAGACTTGATTTTCTCTCACGAAAAATGTATCAAACCCTAAAACAAATGTCCATTAATTCACATTTCCTGTTGCTGCAGGATTTTTTCCCTGCTGTAGCAACTGGCTCAAATTAAGATCCTACATATGCTGTCACTAAAGGAACTGAATACTGACATTGAAAGTGAAAACGTTGGTTAACTTTCTGTGCTTGTTGAATTACCTACAATAATATTTGAATTATACATACAAACATTATAGCCAATGACATACATTTCTTCCCTGCTGCCAGAAAAATAAGTAATATAAATATCCTTATCTTTGTTACCAGAGACCCTCCGAGTGCACCAAATGACTGGCATGTTAATTAGCGTATGATTGAGTCGTTGAGCATAAATCCTCCTTAAATAGTGTAATTTGCCATCCTATTGGATAAGTGATTGAGGTCTGCATGGGCAACAAATTTTTGATTAGCAAATGGCTGAGGGTTTTGATTGATGGCAGCTGAAATGTCAATCCTAAATGCTGGGTGGTAGAAGCAGGCTGCTGTGTGTCTTCATCTCCTCATGGTGTGTATGGGCTTACACAGGGTATTATAACACACTGACTGTAATGTGTTGATGAGGGCAGTCACCTGTGGGTGAAATGGCTTGTGAGTGATGTATGGATATTTGATATATGGATTTATGGGTATAGATATATATGGATACGATAATTGATATATGATGACAGTAACTAAAGGCTCTATTTTTCCCATATATCTTGTAGCATAGTGCATTGAATAATGAGAAGACCATTCAGTATGAAGACTAGGCTGCCTTTTAGTAACTACATGCAATTACATTATGATAAGTTAGTAAGCACATGCGGTTATATAGTATACTACATAAGTCAACTAACCTCTTTCTCAATATTAGCCTATTGCATTTTCTTGAAAAACACAATGGCCTCTTAGTTGATACAGGGTCATTATAATTCTTCCATTGTAGTTACACAGGACTATTGTCTGTCATTTTCAGTGTTTCCGGGGATCATTTTTAGTCTAAGTGTATTATACTGTATAGGAACTTGTGTCCTGTGTATTTTCTGCCTTCCGTGTGAGGACCATGTTCCACATGAGGGCTTTATTCCTATGTTTCAGGCTGTGTTGTGTGTATTCATGCGGTTTCTAGTGATGGTCCCTCGAACAATTGTGTCGACTGAAAGGACAGACACACACCATTGCGTCTCCGAGGGCTCCATCCCCCCCCACCCCCCTTCTCTGGCACAGTTGTCGGTAGCGTAGCTGTATGCCTTGGCATGCCACGCAGCATCTCCCTGACACGGCTTTGGGCGCACAGTGAGATGCAGCCAGTGGGGGCTTATCTGATTATTTAAGTCTCCCCCCTCTGCAAAAGGCTGTTCCACCTGTTCTGTAGGGCCGGGGAGCCTTCACCAGTGGGTCCCCATATGTCAGCCCAGATTCTGACCATCCACATCCGTTATTCTGCTTCAATAACACCTTACTTAGCTTGGCTTAGTGATAGACAACATATCACCATATTATTCAACAGAGAAATAGGGAGACTGAGCATGTGTTTGAATGGATTATACATGGCAATGAATGATGCAACATTGTGTTAATCTTTGCAGTGACATACTGTATATGGGTGGATCCCAATAACATATATATTGTATGGTTCTTGTAATATAATAATCATAATAATAATACTTTGGTGGGTGCTTATATTTGTCCTAATTCACACATGAAAAAGTGTGTATTAATACTCATGTGTGAATTAGAAATGTGTTTTTTGGAGAGGGTCTTTCTCTACTTATTGTCTTTTCATGTTGTCCGGGTTTCTCAAGCATTCAAGGTACTGATCTGTAATGGTACTCGGTGTGATATCACAATATTGATACATTCAACACCATCATACATTTTGGAACAGGCCCCACATTCTTTAAAAAACTGTCGTAGCACTTTGAAATATTCTCTTTGTGGTTCCCATTAAAATCTAAACTGAACTTCTATCGTCTCTTTTATAGTGACTCATGCTAGGAACTCTCTGTGGGACTTTAATAATTGAAAATATGACGGGTATGAATTAGTAATAATGAATGTGAAATATGCATAATGTTTTCATAACACAGCTTCTCTTTTCCAGTGGTGGTGTGATGTTCCAGTCATGGGGAGGTATTTTGTCACGATCAGAGCCACACTAATGTATAACAGAGGAAATAGTATTACTTTAAAGACTGCAATTCTTAAGGAAACTGTCTCGGCATCATCTGACTCTTGCATTCAGCGCCGGAATGTACAGTAAATCTTCTTTATTTATGAATGTCTTAATTGGCGGGGACTCAAAAAAGGCTAAAGGACTCATAGAGCCGCAGAAAATATGAAACCAAACCCCAACAGACCAACAGACGATTGAGAGCGTTGGCCTATAAGATATGGATTTGGATTGTAAGGATGGAAACAAGTGAGGGCCCGGGCATTTAAAGCTGTCTGCGATGATTTCCTTTCTGATGCAAACAGTGACAGTAATGGCTTCCCAATCTTACCAGCAATGTTTCACTTTACTGAATGAGCTAACAATTGAGGTGTTCTACTGAAGAGTGTTGTTGAGTTGAGCAGTACTATACTGTCCTTACCAAGGGTGAACTATGCTGTTCTTACCAAGGGTGAACTATGCTGTTCTCACCAAGGGTGAACTATGCTGTTCTTACCAAGGGTGAACTATGCTGTTCTTACCAAGGGTGAACTATACTGCCCTTACCAAGGGTTTAGTGGTAAAAGCAAGAGAGATGGCGATGAAGGGTGTTGAGTTACGTAAACGCTCATGCTAATGTAACAGACCTCACGCTGCTTGCTTAGTGGCTTCATTAATAAGTGCATCGACAACGTCGTCTCCACAGTGACCGTACGTACATATTACAACCAGAAGCCATGGATTACAGGCAACAACATCCACACTGAGCTAAAGGCTAGAGCTGCCGCTTTCAAGGAGTGGGACACTAATCCGGATGCTTATAAGAAATCCCGCAACACCCCTGAAGAACCATCAAACAGGCAAAGCGTTAATGCAGGACTAAGATTGAATCCTACTACACTGGCTCTGATGCTTGTTGGCTGTAGCAGGGCTTGCAAACTATCACGGATTACAAAGGGAAACCCAGCAGCGAGATGCACAATGATGCGAGACTACCAGACGAGCTAAATGCCTTCTATACTCAAGCTCTTTTATGCTCACTTTGAGGCAAGCAACACTGAACCATGCATGAGAGCACCAGCTGTTCCGGACAACTGTGTGATCATGCTCTCCGTGGCCGATGTGAGTAAGACCTTTAACAGGTTAACATTGACAAGATCACAGGGCCAGACGGATTACAGGACGAGTACTCAGAGCATGCGCTGACCAGCTAGCAAGTGTCTTCACTGACATTTTCAAACTCTTCCTGACCCAGTCTGTAATTCCTACATGATTCAAGCAGACCACCATAGTCCCTGTGCCCAAGAACACCAAGGTAACCTGTCTAAATGACTATCGACCCATAGCACTCACATCTGTAGCCATGAAATGCTTTGAAAGGCTGGTCATGGCTCACATCAACACCATCATCCCAGACACGCTGGACCCACTCCAATACACATACCGCCCCAACAGAGACACAGATGACACAATCTCTATTGCACTCCACACTGCCCTTTCCCACCTGGACAAGAGGAACAGCTATGTGAGAATGCTGTTCATTGACTACAGCTCAGTGTTCAACACCATAGTGCTCTCCAAGCTCATCACTAAGCTCAGGACCCTGGGACTGAACACCTCCCTCTGCAACTGGATCCTGGACTTCCTGACAAGTCGCCCCCAGGTGGTGAGGGTAGGCAACAACACTTCCGCCATGCTGACCCTCAACACGGGGCCCCACAGGGGTGAGTGCTTAATCCCCTCCTGTACTCCCTGTTCACCCACGACTGCATGGCCGTGCACGACTCCAACACCATCATCAACTTTGCCAAGGACACGACAGTGGTAGGCCTGATCACCGATGTCGATGAGACAGCCTATAGGGAGGAGGTCAGAGACAACAACCTCTCCCTCAACGTGAGCAAGACAAAGGAGTTGATCGTGGACTACAGGAAACAGAGGGTGGTAGTGGAGCGGGTCGAGAGCTTTAAATTCCTCCGTGTCTACATCATTAAGGATCTATCATGGTCCACACACACCAACACAGTTGTGACGACAACACCTCTTCCCCCTCAGGAGACTGAAAAGATTTGGCATGTGCCCTCAGATCCTGAAAAAGTTATACAGCCGCAACATTGAGAGCATCTTGACTGGCTGCATCACCGCTTGGTATGGCAACTGCTCGGCATTCGAACGCAAGGTGCTACAGAGGGTAGAGCGTATGGCCCAGTACATCACTGGGGCCGAGCTCTCTGCCATCCAGGACCTCTATACCCGGCGGTGTCAGGCCATAAAAATTGTCAAAGACTCCAGCCACCCAAGTCATAGACTGTTCTCTCTGCTACCGCACAGCACCAACAGGACCCTGAACAGCTTCTACCCCCAAGCCATAAGACTGCTAAATTGTTAGTTAAATAGTTAGCCAAATACTGACTATCTGCATTGACCCTTTTTGCACTAACTTTTTTGACTCATCCCATATGCTGCTGCTACTGTTTATTATCTGTCACTTTATTCCTAGTTATATGTACCCTGTGTATACATTATAGCCAAGTTATCGTCGCTCATTGTGTATTTATTATAACTTTTATTATTATGTGTTTTACTTTTCTATTATTTCTCTATTTTCTTTCTCTCTGCGTTGTTGGGAAGGGCCCGTAAGCATTTCACTGTTAGTCTACACCTGTTGTTTACGAAGCATTTGACAAATACAATTTGATTTGAAGTACCGCTTCCTCCTGATTTGGCTCATACCAAGGGTCAAACCCACAACCTCTGCCTTGCAAAACAAATGTGACGCCCTCCTGAAACGTCTTACTCGTCACGCTATTCGGCAGCGCAAGTCGGGACACTTCAGGCTGAGTAGTAAATTCACATCCCAATGTGCTACATTCACCCCCCAAACTCACTCCACAGAGACCCCAGAGTTCAGCTGAATGCATTCGGGCTGAGTAGTGAGTTCACATCCCAATGTGCTACATTCACCCCCCAAACTCAATCCACAGAGACCCCAGAGTTCAGCTGAATGCATTCAGGCTGAGTAGTGAGTTCACATCCCAATGTGCTACATTCACCCTCCAAACTCACACCACAGAGACCCCAGAGTTCAGCTGAGTGCAACTGCAGATCCGGGTCATGACGCTGCTTTGCCTAGCGAGTACCACTTCCTCCCTGAATAAAAAGATGCATAAACTATGTTTATGCTCCACTACATACCTAATAGTGAACATGTATACATGCATGTCTACATTCATACCTGCATAGCCTACTTCTCTTCCATACAGTTAAATAAGCAGACGGCAAAGCATTTATTCAAAAATAAAGTCAGTCGTTGTATGTTACTTACAGCAGCTAGGGTATGCTAACAGCGTGTGGACCTAACGCCTTTATCTCTGCAATGTGTCACCATCAAAGCTGACAACTGTCAGTCTCACAGGCGAGTGAGTCGCACCACCCAACAAAAAAAACCTGATCTATGCAGCTGGTGCTGTAAATGCGTTGTATTTGCATAATCACACACGGATTCAAGTGCAGTGTAGTGTAACACACCAAACCCATTCATTCACAGGCCATGTGATAATGATGTGCAGCGCGTTGGTGCCATGTTCCTCCCCACAATTGATATTCACAGTGGTTAGCACTCTCAATGTCAGTCATTGAAGAATGCCTCCCATGATGCTCGGTTGGTGGGGCCTGTGGCAATGAGCTCACTGAGCTCTGCCTTCTGATTGGGCGTCGGTGGCGTTCGGCTCGGTAGTCGTAATGACCCGGCAACGGAGGTGTTAGCAGGAGCAGATTTGGAGGCGCTACTTTGTTCACAAGGAGACATGTCGAGACAAGCTGCGATCAGCGGCATTCTGGGATGTGTGATCTCAAGCAGGGGCTGTCAGTGCCAGAGACAGTTGGTTCATCTGCATTTGGATTCTAGTCTCTACCAAGTGTAAAGACAAAGCTCTTACTTCAGCAGACAGTGGAATAACGCTCATTACTGCTTTCCTCTGTATTTAAAAGTGTGTCTCATGGTCTGTAGCCTACACCCTGCCAGTGGTAAAACAATGGACAGGCCTAGTGACCGCATCTCCTTTTTGCAGGCACAACCTCACACAGACATGCCAGATGCTTCTGCTGGTGAGCATCAATTGAATGGCTATCTACTCCTAGTGTATAAAGACCATAAGGCAGTGGTCATTGAGATCTAACATTATTAAGCCTAGGAATGAAGCTGGAGTGGATGAACACTAGACTCCATTGATTAGACTCCAGTGATTTACAGATGTAGGATCTTAATTTGAGCCAGTTTGCGACAGCAGAAAATAATCATGCAGCAACAGGAAATGTGAATTATTATGTGGATTATAACGAATTTACATTTTTTGTAGGGGTTGATCCATTTTTCATTAGGGCAAATCAAGACTGACATTTTAAATGGAAATTACAAACTTTAGAAGTCTTGTTAAACCTCAAATACATTGCAAGTTTGCATTTCCTGTAGTGCAGGAAAATTCTCAGCAACAAATGAAGATCCTACATCTGTACATTGCAATTACATATGGTGGGAGGAGGCTTGTCACAGACTTGAATTGATCCATAATGCCTACAGTGGGGAAAAAAAGTATTTAGTCAGCCACCAATTGTGCAAGTTCTCCCACTTAAAAAGATGAGAGAGGCCTGTAATTTTCATCATAGGTACACGTCAACTATGACAGACAAATTGAGGAGAAAAAATCCAGAAAATCACATTGTAGGATTTTTTATGAATTTATTTGCAAATTATGGTGGAAAATAAGTATTTGGTCACCTACAAACAAGCAAGATTTCTGGCTCTCACAGACCTGTAACTTCTTTTTTTAAGAGGCTCCTCTGTCCTCCACTCGTTACCTGTATTAATGGCACCTGTTTGAACTTGTTATCAGTATAAAAGACACCTGTCCACAACCTCAAACAGTCACACTCCAAACTCCACTATGGCCAAGACCAAAGAGCTGTCAAAGGACACCAGAAACACAATTGTAGACCTGCACCAGGCTGGGAAGACTGAATCTGCAATAGGTAAGCAGCTTGGTTTGAAGAAATCAACTGTGGGAGCAATTATTAGGAAATGGAAGACATACAAGACCACTGATAATCTCCCTCGATCTGGGGCTCCACGCAAGATCTCACCCCGTGGGGTCAAAATGATCACAAGAACGGTGAGCAAAAATCCCAGAACCACATGGGGGGACCTAGTGAATGACCTGCAGAGAGCTGGGACCAAAGTAACAAAGCCTACCATCAGTAACACACTAGTTTTTCTGCAAAGGGACCAGGACGACTGATCCGTGTAAAGGAAAGAATGAATGGGGCCATGTATCGTGAGATTTTGAGTGAAAACCTCCTTCCATCAGCAAGGGCATTGAGGATGAAACGTGGCTGGGTCTTTCAGCATGACAATGATCCCAAACACACCGCACGGGCAACGAAGGAGTGGCTTCGTAAGAAGCATTTCAAGGTCCTGGAGTGGCCTAGCCAGTCTCCAGATCTCAACCCCATAGAAAATATTTGGAGGGAGTTGAAAGTCTGTGTTGCCCAGCAACAGCCCCAAAACATCACTGCTCTAGAGGAGATCTGCATGGAGGAATGGGCCAAAATACCAGCAACAGTGTGTGAAAACCTTGTGAAGACTTACAGAAAACGTTTGACCTGTGTCATTGCCAACAAAGGGTATATAACAAAGTATTGAGAAACTTTTGTTATTGACCAAATACTTATTTTCCACCATAATTTGCAAATAAATTCATAAAAATCCTGCAATGTGATTTTCTGGATTTTTTTTCCTCATTTTGTCTGTCATTGTTGACGTGTACCTATGATGAAAATTACAGGCCTCTCTCATCTTTTTATGTGGGAGAACTTGCACAATTGGTGGCTGACTAAATACTTTTTTTCCCCACTGTATATCTGCAGATCTGTTGACCTCTGTCTCCGTGTCATCACAATAAGTCACCCAGTGCAACCATAGGGAGTATAACTACATAGATGCTGATGCTGATCCTTATATGCTCTTTACTGATGCTAACATTACAATCATAGGCTGGTAGAACACAACCATAATGGTCATACTTCATTCACACTTTTACTCACACTGCATTTTATGTGCAAGGAACCATCTGCATTTCACCCATTGACACCATGGATCATTTCAAGGGAGGGTGCAAATTGTCAAGAGCAATGGCAGTCTGGGCGAATTTGAATTCTGTTGGTTGATGTCTGATACTCTGTTGATGATCGTGATGATGATGTCGTCTTGTACTTTTAACAGATATTAATCCCCACAGATATTTATGAAAATAGAGGATTCTATAGTCCCAACCACAGTAGTCCTTTGACCTGCAAATGACCCCCTGACATTTCTCTTCCGGTGTTCTGTGCAGTGCACACCGCATAAAGAGTGAAAAATAAATCGATACATAATAGTAAATAAGGTTATCCAAGCAATAATTATAACCCTAGAGCAGTAAAAATAATCAATTAAATATTATAAATACAGATAAATAAATACAAATGAAATGAAAGGCGTTTGGACCCAGTCTGACACAAAGAGAAGATCCATATGGGAGACAGGCCTATAACACTATCTATATACATACGGACCATTTGCTGTATAGGAGCAAAATATTTTTACAATTTAATTATAGGTCTCCCTTTTTCTTCTATTCCAGGCATTATCTAAATATTCCACAAACGGAAATACACAATGGACAAAAAAACATTTCAGTTTCTCCTCATTCCTCAGCCACATAATGCCAGTGTATGTCTGGTGGGCTTTCTCCTCATGGCTCAGCCACATCTGGTGGGCTTTCTCCTCGTGGCTCAGCCACATAATGGCAAGGTATATCTGGTGGGCTTTCTGGACTAAGGACAAGCGTATATCATGGTAGAAACGGCAATAGAGGATAAAATTAATTAATTTCTCTATTTCTTCAATGTCACAATAGTTACATAGTATTTCCTCTTCCATTTCACCATTATACCGACCTGTTTCAATACGCAGGGGCAATATCAAATCAAATTTGATTGGTCACATACACGTGTTTAGCAGATGTTATTGCGGGTGTAGCGAAATGCTTGTGTTTCTAGCTCCGACAGTGCAGTAATATCTAACAAGTAATATCTAACAATTTCACAACATATACCCAATACACACAAATCTAAGTAAAGCAATGGAATTAAGAATATATAAATAAATATATGGACGAGCAATGTCAGAGCTGCATAGACTAACATACAGCTGAATAGTATAGAATACAGTATATACATATGAGATGAGTAATGCAAGATATGTAAACATTATTAAAGTGGCCAGTGATTTCTAATGTGTTAATGTGCTAGTGAAGGCTATTTAACAGTCTGATGGCCTTGAGATAGAAGCTGTTTTTCAGTCTCTCAGTCCCAGCTTTGATGCACCTGTACTGACCTCGCCTTCTGGATGATAGCGGGGTGAACAGGCAGTGGCTCGGGTGGTTGTTGTCCTTGATTATCTTTTTGGCCTTCCTGTGACATCGGGTGCTGTAGGTGTCCTGGAGGGCTGGTAGTTTGCCCCCGGTGATGCGTTGGGCAGACCGCACAACCCTCTGGAGAGCCCTGCGGCTGTGTCGTCTGCAAACTTGATGATTGAGTTGGAGGCGTGCTTGGCCACGCAGTCATGGGTGAACAGGGAGTACAGGAGGGGTCTGAGCACGCACCTTGTGGTGCCCCAGTGTTGAGGATCAGCGAAGTGGAGGTGTTGTTTCCTACCTTCACCACCTGGGGGCGGCCTGTCAGGAAGTCCAGGACCCAGTTGCACAGGGCGGGGTTCAGACCCAGGGCCTCAAGCTTAATGATGAGCTTGGAGATACTATGGTGTTAAATGCTGAGCTATAGTCAATGAACAGCATTCTTACATAGGTATTCCTCTTGTCCAAATGGGATAGGGAAGTGTGCAGTGTGATGGCGATGGCATCTTCTGTGGATCTATTGGGGCGGTAAGCAAATTGAAGTGGGTCTAGGGTGGCAGGTAAGGTAGAGGTGATATAATCCTTGACTAGTCTCTCAAAGCACTTCATGATGACAGAAGTGAGTGCTACGGGGCGATAGTCATTATCCCTGATCTTACATGTGCACACAGCGATCTCTAGCTTTTAGGTAGGTTATACATAATATATCTGTCACACACAAATTCACCCTTAATCAAACAAAAGGTTCTCAATTTGGGTTTACGATTAATCTCCTCCACCCATTTATTTTCATATTGCACCTTCAGTTGTTTGTTAATTGCATCCATGTCTCCCTTAATTTGGTTACAGCTGTTCCCAGTCAGACTGTTGGAAAAAGTCAGGCATTTCGGTTGCCCAGGCTCCCCCTAAGGAGAGAACCCATTGAAAACTTTGCTGGCTATTCTGGCAATTGGCATATCCAACAGTCTATTCCAAAGTCTCACCATACACACCTTCCATCTCACCTCACAGCCCATGTCCCCAGTTATTGGCAGTTTAGGTGCAAACTTGTGGGTACTTAAAAAATAACGTACACTCACCACTCGGGTGTTCTGACTGGAAGCCCTCGCGTTGTCAGGCAGCATATTAAAATATCACAGGTACTGTACATGCAAATGAGCATGACCGTGACGTGCAAAGGCTTGACGGATCAGGTAGTGGGAACCTTATTTCCTTAAAGAGAACAAAGTGGGAAATACCTATCACGGCGGAAGCTGAAAACAACCTCTCAGGGCCACTCTCTGCCTGCATGCAGAGTCATTCTGAGACATAATAAGACACAACTTCAGGGTAAACAAATCGGCTTCTTATGCAGGCGGACCTAATTACAGGGCAGGAATAAATAACGGTTTGAGAAAGAGACGGCACGCCAGCAGTAATGTATTGTAATGGACGACAGGGGATAAATGCTTAATTTCTCTGCCAGACATGTTACTCCAGCCATAGCATGTTGAATGGGGCTGGGAATAAAGCAAGTAGTTTGAGCTGTTTAGCCTAAATGATCCACTTCTGCGTGGGGGCTAAAGAGCTGAGTTGTTCCACCTCTGTGTGATATGGGATGGTTTGGTTGTAGTTCTCCTAAACTGATCCATTGGCTAATTCCAAGGGTTTTGACACAGCGTTGGAGTAAATGGTTGTTATTCTCACTGAGGTAATGGACAATCTACCTCTGGGTGGTTCAGTCATATGAATGGTTCCTCCCTAACACTATCCCTAACCCTATCCTGTAGCTCAATGGTTCCTCCCTAACACTATCCCTAACCCTATCCTGTAGCTCAATGGTTTATCCCTAACACTATCCCTAACCCTATCCTGTAGCTCAATGGTTCCTCCCTAACCCTGTCACTATCCCTGACTCTGTAGATCAATGGTTCACCCCTAACCCTGTCACTATCACTGACTCTGTAGATCAATGGTTCCTCCCTAACCCTGTCACTATCCCTGACTCTGTAGCTCTGGGCAAGCTGTCCATGCACTACCAGACAGATGCAGCAGGTTAGGAAGAATGAATATTCCCCCCATAGTAATTGTTCCAGTCTGTTCCACCAGGGCAGATTGAGGTATTTTGCTTCTCTGTTGGAGCTCTCTGTGTTTTTATTTTTCTCTCTCTCTCTCTCTCTCTCTCTCTCTCTCTCTCTCTCTCTCTCTCTCTCTCTCTCTCTCTCTCTCTCTCTCTCTCTCTCTCTCCACACTCTCTCTCTCCCCCCCTCTCTCTCTCTCTATCTCTCTCTCTCCCCCTCTTCTCTCTCTCTCCCTCTCTCTCTCTCTCTCTCTCTCTCTCTCTCTCTCTCTCTCTCTCTCTCTCCCACTCTCTCTCTCCCCCCCCCCCTCTCTCTCTCTATCTCTCTCTCTCCCCCTCTCTCCCCCGCTTTCTCTCTCTCTCTCTCTCTCTCTCTCTCTCTCTCTCTCTCTCTCTCTCTCTCTCTCTCTCTCTCTCTCTCTATCTTTCTCTCTCTCTCTCTCTCTCTCCTCTCTCTCTCTCTCTCTCTCTCTTGCTCTCTCTCTCTCTCTCTCTCTCTCTCTCTATCATACTCTCGGTGTCTCTGTGTGTGTCTCTCTCTCTGCTTGATTATTGCAATATGGCAACCTCCATTTCATTGTCAGTCTGGACAACTCTGCTCTGCTGTTCTCTGACTCGTCTCATTGTGTCGACGAGAGCCCGCTGACTGGCTCCCCGTCTGAAAGGTATGATCATCCATCAAGGATAAAACATTACAGTCCACCCATGTGGCCAGGAAAACCCGCTCAGCCTCAGAATGGAAGATAAGAGAGGCGAATGGATAAGACAGAGGCATATGTGGTAGAGAATTGACTTCCCCTATCAGAATCAAACACTTATGGAAAATCAATTTTGTATTTGTCAGGGTTGAAATGGGTTGTGATTGGGTCTTGTAGATTTGTTTCGGAGGCCGGGAGGTGCGCCGGGCGTTTAAGAATACGTATTACTTCTCATTTTGTATTCCCTCACTGTCCCTGCCGAGTCCGTTTAAGGAAATGCAGTCACTGTTGATTGAGAGTGCCCCTTTAAGTGGTCGTAGTGATTCCAACAACAACAGCCAACCTCCTTTGGCAGGAAGAAAGCCCTTAACCACAAGAGCTGCCGGGGCCGGGGAGCAGGAGGAAGGGGTTATACGTCTCAGGCTGTTAATGTTGGAGGGCTACATGTGTCCCCCAGAAAGCCTCTTGAGTGATTTCACCTCATATCAACTGCTACTAATTACAACCTATATAGAAACCCATCCATTCAGCCCTGGCTTGGGTCATAAAGTCAAAACCCCCTCATCTGGACAAAGGACAAAGAGAATGTGTCAGTTGGATTGGGATTTTAATTTGTGAAGTTATTCCTTATGATGAGGTCACTGTCTCAGAAGCGACTTGTATCAATCTCTGACTCATTCTTTGTATCCCTTGAACTTCACAGACTCACAGATTTTGCACTGTGCTTTGACAGTGCTGCACTGCATCAACACTGGCACCCGAGAAACTCCTAATATTTGCTCGTTACGGAAATAGATTCAGAGGCCCACACAGCTGGTCTCCGTAAACATATTTCAGTAGCTAATTCAAAGAAGGCCAGCGCTGAAACATGTAAACAGCACTGAGTATTCGTTTTGAAGCCCAGTGTTTACGCTGCTCGGTTTGTTAGCATAGCTACTCGGAGAGCTAGCCTCCTGCTGGGATGTTAAAGAAGCCTGCCTTCACAGCGCTCCACTGCAAGGAGGGTAGAGCAGGGCCGAACACGCTCAAGACTGCATTATCATTCCCACTCAAACTCTTTGAAATGTCATTTTGACAAATGACACCTTCTCTCACCCTAATTTTCCCTTTAAATGCCCTTTTTCCCTTCAAGAATTGCCGAGCCGAGATGTAACAGCGGTCTTTGAAGTGCAGGGGAGTGGCCATCTTCCGTAAATGAGTCTGAGATTAACTACTCTCTTGCCAGTGAAAAACCTATACTTATACAAATGCAGTTCTACTCCATTTTAGAGAGTAAAAGGACACAGGCGGCTGCGTACTGGTTGGTTTAATGAGGTCCAATTGAATTGAATTTCCTTTTATTTCAAGACATTGACATTTCAGTTGGACCTGCCCTTCGTCTGTCACTCACAGTCCTTTAACAGTGTGAGTTGTAACTTCCTACCTTTTGTACCATCCACACACTGACAGCAGGTGAAGGAAGGATTCCATTCCTGCATGTTCTTTGTATTCTTTTGCATTGTCCAACCGTATTCCAGCTGTTCTACAATGCACTCCACCCAGAGCTACGGCCAATTTATATCATCCAGAGGTCCCTTGTACTGTTCACCCAGTAGGATTTTCTATTGAAGGTGTACATCATGTAAATAACGTAAACTTCATGTTTCTTGGATGACCTCCTCCAGCACACCAAATCCAAACTCTGTTCTGCGAGTCTGTTTTGAAATGAAAGCAGGTTTGATGTCTGTGTGTCTTACTGTAAGTGCATTTATTATTTTATCCCCAGCTATCGTAAACATTGTTTACCTGAAAATAAACCTGAAGGAAAACAATGAGACTACCATGAAAGGTGCCAGACAATGCTCTGTATCTTTCAGGTATTCTCAAGAGACCAACAGTTTGCACAACATGCATCAGACTTGGTGTGCAAAGGCCTCAGGCCACCAAACCACTAGACTAGAGTAATCCTCCAATGTCCAATTTGATAATATTATAATATAATATATGGCATTTAGCAGACACTTTTATCCAAAGCGACTTACAGTCATGCGTTCATACAGTCATGCATGTATACGCCCAGTTCTAAATTGTAGATATTGTCTTTAATAGTTCAGTTGGTAGAGCATGGCGCTTGTGACACCAGGGTAGTAGTGGGTTCAATTCCCAGACCCACTACCCTGGTGTCACTAGCGTGTTAAAGCGCTATGCTCTACCAACTGTACTATAAAGGACCATGACTACAACCTAGAACTAGATGTTGTGAGTCACGGTCAACAACATTCCTTTTCAATTCAGTCATTGAATTTCAAATCATTACCTAAATTGACCCGAACCCAAATGGAATTGACTTGTTGGTGTGATCGTACCAGTTAAAGGTCCGTCTCGTCTTCTGCTCTGTCTCCATCTGTGGGATCCAGAGGTCAGGTTTTACAGTGGCCCAGGTTTGATGCTGCAGTATTTCAGTAGCACACTGTTTGATACAGACCGCTGCACTTCAAAGAAGGAGTAATTAGAATAATTATCAGCTGCAAAAAAAGAGCTGGGAAAGAGAGAGAGAGCAAAAGAAGAGAGAGATGGAGAGAGAAAGAGAGAGAGAGAGATGGAGAGAGAAAGAGAGAGATGGAGAGAGAAAGGGAGGGAGAGAGAAAGAAACTGCTGACATGTGTGAGGTGAGGTGTGCCAGGTCTTAAAATCTGCCTGTGTAAGCACATGTATCATGGAGTGTCTCGGTGTACTCTGGTTCCTGCTGAAGTAAGTATGTGGTGTGCACTGGCAGGTGAGTTTGCTCTAAGAGGCGATGTGCTGCCATCTTTACCCTTGAGTGGGAAGCCAGGTACACAGCAGCTGTTCGTTTTACAGGTCCAAGCGTACGACACACACACTCCCCCAAACACAGACAGACAGACAGACAGAGACATGAATACACAACCCCCCCCCCCCCCCAACACACACACAAATCCTTTAACTCTTACATTTGTAGCTAATTGAAATGGAATGAACATCACCCCCACTGTACAACCTCATACAACGGGACAACTGATCGTGTATAATCCCCTACTGTACTCACATACGAGGGGAAATCATTCATTATCCACCCCCCTAATGTATGTACTAGTCCTTGTCATCGCCACTAACCTATCTTGGGCCCTGGTGTGTGTCAATGAGTTTATAGCCTGTTCCAACTGTGTTTACTGGCGAGTGTATGAGGTAATGCCTCATAGCGTGTTCTCTACAGGAAGCATGTTGCCACCCACCGTCAGGCCAGAGACCACATCCATCTGACACATGGTGCCCTAATCCCCCACACCACCTAATCTGACTCAGAATAATAGGATCTGATTCCGACTGGGATCGCATTAATTCTGGTGCCAATGCATGTAATCCACACCAGTCTCACTGCCATGGGATAAGGTTAGAATAGGAATAATGTGGAATTGGAATAATGTTCTTAATATTGTTCTTATTATACCGTCTTCCAATTTTCTCCATTATCCAAGTTAGGGCTGAAAGATTTTGTTGTCTCTTTAACAGACCATTGGTGGAGAATGAGCTTTCTTTGTGTGTAGGTAGTCGATATGAAACAATGGTTTAGGTTAGCCCAGAGGATCCTTCAGAGTAATTGGTAGCATCTTTGATAGCTATTCCCACAGGAAATCCCCTCTCTTGTTGTTGGCCTAGATTTGTTTGACAGTGACAGTGCAAAATTCAAAGCACAATAATACTCAACCATGTCACAATATGCTTCCTGTAACAGTACACTGTTTAAAAAATAGAGGTTCAGCACCGTCCAAACGATTCAAAAGGGTTGAAATTATAGTCCTTTATTAACCCCCAAAGAGCAAGAGTTAATCTATAGTGCCTAATCTAGTGGTATAATCCTGTGGCGGTTCCCTTAGGCCTATAGCATATAGAAACACAGGTTTAAATTGCATCCTGTGCTTTCATATGCCTAATGAACTCTCCTTACATGCCAGAGATTAGGTATAACCTCTTCATAATCTGGGTGGAAAAATACTTCCTGAGCCGAAAGTAACAAGCTGGTGTTTACAAACCCAAGCATCTGGAAGGATTGATACGGCCCCTCCTTAACCTTCATGTGCAAATAGATTTTTAAGGCTTTACTTCTTCAGTGCAGTAAACCAGAATAGAAACGGCTTTCAGGGTATCATTGTGTAGACCCTTCTTAAACTGTGAAGTTGTATGCTTTCTTCAGTGTGTTGTCAACCCTTCAACCCAACAGTTACATTACACATGCATCAGTTCTAATAAACACACACATGTTAACGTCGTCAAATTGTATATGAATAGTAGCCAACACATGACATGTTAATAAGGTGATGGTAATGCTATTGCTTCTTCTATTTCATCCACAGGTCTTTTAAAACCATTCCTGATATCTCTCTGGTTTCCTGGTTGGGCATTTCAAACCCAACGCCACCTTTAAATCATGAATATAGATCTCATACTGAGGGTAATTGAGCATGGAGGTAAGTCTAGACGCCTTCATTTCTCTACGTCTCGTAGCTGGCCTGGAGAACCATAATATATTCCAGTGTATGGTTTTTAGGGCAGGAGAAGCCTTGCTTGAAATGAGACCGTAGCATCTCCCAACAGTTACACAGGGTTGATTCTGCAGGTCGCTGCTGACTTTAATTCTAAAGCCACGGCTTTTGAAGTGGATCATTGCTCCAAGGCAGAACTGCTATTGGATTATTCACATATGAATTTAATCTAGTGATTTAACAGGTTACAAATATCAGAACACAGCTACCCGATACTGACTATTCTTCTATACTAGAACAACAACAAAAACGGTGCATTTACGTACATCCTGTATCTTGGAAGGCATTTAATTTCTGCTTCAAATACAGTGCAAAGCTATACGTAAAAAAAAGAACAACTACAATTATTTCAAAGCTTTAAAGGGGGTTGTCATGTGAATGGGGTGGGTATAGTGCTGCTGGCATCTCTATTCACATGTTATGGAATGCATGAACCAGTGGATGGAGCTCTTCCATATTTCTGAGTGATTGGGTTCTCCTCAATACGAGTGAACAAATTAGTGAGCGGGACTGTCGGACTGGTTTCAGGCACTATTTTCCCAAGTCCTTATGGGTTAGATGCTATGGGCAGAGGAACAACCCTAGTAAAGTTCACCTGCTTCGCAACTAATATTCCATGGTCACACCATCAATACCATTGGTTCTATACTCAGAGTACTCATAGATATTGAGATAGATGCAGAATGGAAGTAAATCTGATATTTTATATGATCACATTTGATATCAGTTTAGTATATTATCATACTGATGTTACTATATTGCTGCAGTACTGTCTAAACTCAATCTAAAATAGCTTAATCTTGTCCTAACAATACGTTAATTATCAGGATTATTTTAAGGCAACAATCTCTGATCCCCTGAGATCCAGCCAACATGTGAAATAATCTGCCATCATCAAATAGAGCTACAACAGTATTTAGTTGCCTTGACCAATTAGAATGATGTATACAATAGAGGTCTGTCTTGTTGATCAACAGGAAGAACTCATCATGCAAATATTTGGAATGTGCACAAACCTTGGTTTATGAGGACAACACACGTGTTACTCTAAGATGATTCATTGCCTGGGGACAAGGGGTTGAAAATCCCCTGGAAACTCTTTTACATCATAACATGGGTGCAGGAATACATATTTTTATACAGTTAAAAAAGCCTCTACATTAAAATACTACAATTACATTCACCAAGCTGGTATGCAACTATAGCTGGGAGTGAATCAATTAATATCCTACTGTTGCCTTTCATTGCCTATAAAAAAATCAATTCAGCAATGTTACAAAGGCCTTCAACAAAACTTGACAATTAAATAATATCCTTAGCATATTTATAGCCTAATATATATATTTTTTAATGAAAAGATGAATACATTGAATGCAGACTACATTTAAGACATTCTATGGAAAAGGTCATCTCACCATTTTATAAACTACTGGCTGTCACTCACTGGCTATACGTTTTCTTTATTTGCTATATAATGAATATGCTAAATTCATTTGCAGATTGCACAGGTAAAGATGTGTGCACAGGTAAAGTGGTTTACTGATCCAACACCAATCCATAGTTTAGATGTTGCCAACAGATAGCCTAGCCTACAATCCTGAATTCCGCATGACTCCACGCCCTGTTTTCCGGGGACCCACATAGAATTCCAGCCCTTCCACGCTGCTATTACGTTCCGTTCGCGAGCAGAAGCTGGCTGCGGTGTCGTTTTCTCCGATCAGTCGGACCTTGATCAATCTTTTCAACTGTCCTTGTTCTCGGGTTTTACGCATTTGATTGCATTTGGAATAGCTTGGATTCGTGTGTGACCGTCGTTTCCAAATACATTCGACCGAATTGGCTCTGAAGCAATGGATTGACTTCAGTTTTCCTTCAACCCCTCCACCAAGTTGAGAAAACAGTCTAACCTGCGGTCTCTCCATACTTCGAGCTCACGAGCCAGCTACATGTTTCATCCGGACAGTTTCAAAAGTAGCTGGTTCCGGATGTTTTTAAACAATTCGTAGGTGAAACATTACACTTCTTCGTTTGTCTCGGGAGTGTATCGAAATAGGTGGCAGAGGATTTTAAACACGGATTTTCTCAGGGGTTCTTGAAGCCTGCAAACATTTATTTTTGAAAAGTGATGGCGGAGCGGGGAGCACGGTTGCTCCTCTCTCTCCTCTGTCTCACCTTTCTTTACCCGGCGACCACCGTGTCAAGACATGCCGACAAAGGTAATCATTACATTAGCTAATCAATTGGCTACTTTAATACTTTGTTAGTATTACAATGTAACTTGTTTTTCTGCTTTTGTTGTGAGTTTCAGTATCGCGTGTACAGCAACAGCTCGAGCTAATAGATCCTGTGATGCACTACTAGCTCTAGAAACCGACATGGAGCATTGACTTATAGCTTCTAGGCATCTGCAGGCTACGCAAGCTAATTAGTCAGATGAATTTCAGTCAACTAAGGGCCAATGTTTTTAAACAATTTCCTTGTTAGGAGTACTTTTCAGACCACAACATTAACGTATAGGTGGTAAAACAAATGAAATGCGGTTGATGTCGAGCCGTTTCAAATGTTTTTATTGTATTGATTTGTTTTACCTTTAGCTATTATGTCTGGATTTGGCTCCCATGTCACGTTTGTTTCTACGGTCATAATTGCGTTGCCAGATTTATTTATTTTTCTTATGCACAGATTTAAAAGCGGTAGATGCATGCATGGAAATATTTGTCTATGTTTATATTTATCTTGACGCAAATCGAAATGTTGTTGCATTGCATTAGCACAGGTTCTGCTTGATTCTCAATAACATTACAGTCACGTAATTCATTGTAACCGATGGCAAGAACCCGGCTCTATAACCCCAAATGAATGACTCTTATTTGGGTTTACTGTCAAGCAATAAACTGGCATCATCAGTCCGCAAGACATCTCATTACCTGGGCGTCAATACACGTTTGGCTGATGGATAGAAAGTACACGATTTATACCCTTTTTTTTGTTTGTTAATTGGCTACAGTAGAGTAGCTACTGCAATAAGCAATTTTAATTAAGTCTCGTGAAGGCTAAATATGTTTGGTGTCTTCACCTTTAGTAGTTTGTTTGGGTGATTTTCATTGTCCAACGGAATGTTGATCAAATAATAAAGAGGTAACGTCTTGACCCCATGTTTCCTGCTTTTTAATAGGGAATCTGATAGCCAATACATTTCAAGGACTATGAGCGACTGCGACAAATTGAATAGTTATAATGAATATGAAACAAACGGCACTCGTTGGAGTGCACACAACACATGCCCGCCTGTATCACATGCTTGGCCTTAGCAAATTCACACCCCTGATAACCCTGTAAGAGATGAGACACAACTGTTTTCTTTTCAAGCCCTCAGCCGACTATGTTGGAGACTGGAAAATAATAAATAGTTGAGCAATACAACAGTCAATATTACATTTTTTCCACGAGTCCAGTGAAATGCGAAGTTGTTTTTGGTGGCAAAAATGCAGGCCAGCTCTCTTTTTAAAGGTTCGCCTCCGTTAAAATAATGCACGTGAAGTGAAGAGGCCTTGGTGGAGAGACGGGCCTCTGCTGGCTGTTGGGCTCTCTTGTGTGAGGAGGCTGATGAAAGCGCCTCTCCTGCATGAAAAGCGCTATGCAGCGGTGAAGGGGAATGAAGAAAAAAAACAACCATTGGCTTTGCTGGAGATCAGTACAAAAGGGAGAGATGGGGGTAGGGTGGAACGGGCCTGACTCTGTCTGGAAAGTAATAAAACCAGGAGATTAAGGGGCGCGGGGAGTTCCTTTGGGAGCTCTGATTGATTCCAGAGAATTGGACTGAGACCTACACGCAGGGAGAGAGTCTCAAATTACTAATTGTGGGGTGCCCCTTTCTGAAAATATCTGTTTATTCGAAACACATTTCTCTGAGGTCTCATCTTTTGCGAGTAGGTCCGCAGCTAGAACTAGTCTTTATCAAAGTTGTGGACTTGCAGCGCTAGCTCAAAGGAATATTTTTCTTCATTCTGTTCCAGCCGCCTCTGGGAACGGGCATATTCATTGCTTTTTTTTGTCCTACTAAAGAATTCAAACTTCACCCACACATAGGAGTAGAGTTCTTCAACATGGTTGCTATCCTATGCCCTGCCCCCATAGCTGTTTAAAGTTCCTAACGCTCACGTTTGTCTTTGTAAACAGCTCATTTTAGCTGCCTGTCAGAGTGTAAAACCATTTACATTCCATCTTATCTCCCTAATCCTGCTGGGAGGGAATTGTGTGCTGATTGTCTCCCCGTGGACAATGCAAATAACTTGGTGAAATGTGTAAACATCTCCACTCTCCAGGGTTGGATCCCCTCTCAGACCACCTCGGCTGCAGGCCTGCAGCAGAGACTTACTTTAAAAACAACCTCCATGTTCTGTGGTGCTCCTAGGATTCTTCTGAGTGCTAAACCACTAAGAACCACATTTTCTCCATTTATTTTTCCAGAATTCATGGGAGTTTAAAAGTATGTGAATTTTTATTTATTAATCGTCTTTCTTTATGTGAACTAGGATTTAACGAATGCAACACTTGGCACTACTTTTTTGATTGTATTTTGCTCTCTTAGTATAAAGGCAATGCCTGTGCAGGCTACACTATGTTAATGATTCATTTTGGATAAAGGTTTAAATAGAAAACCTGCTGGTAAAGCACTGGTAAATGTAAATGGGATTCGGCTGCTCAAATGACCCTTGAGACAGTCGGATGAGGCCTTCCCTCCAACTCCTACTGTCTTGTCACACTGGCATCGATTTCAATAGACCTCCCTCACCTGCTGTCTTTCCTATATAGCACGCTGTTTATGGATAATTTATTTATGTCTCAAATTGCTCATAATGTCCTAATGACCTCTTTCCACTGAGAATCTGATAATTGTACGCTTTGGGAAGTGTTTGATTCATCTGGTCGGCTAATGACACCCTCCCTCATTAGGAGATACTGATGATGTTCTATGTCCAGGGCAGGGGAGGTTGGGCGTGTAGCCCCTCACTGTCTCTTCTTCAGTGGAGTTGTGAACTGCAAGGTCAGCAGATGGACCCAAATACCCAACATGACTGTGCTAATTGCTACATTAGCAATGCATTCATTTGCTCAATATAATTTTAAGTATGTTTTGTCAACATGGCGAAATAGCATCCACGAGTTATTGTCGTAATTTACAATAACTACTGCAGCAGTTTATTTGTAATTGGCAGGAAGCTAAAAATATCAATATGCCTTGATAATGGCGTTTCATCTGCGATGGTATCTTTTTGAAGGCAGCGGTCAATATAACCACCAGCTGTGCCTGCCTGCTTTGCTTTCAAGTGGCTTCCGTATTAATCCAAATAGACTATTAGTTCTTTTTGCTAACTGCCTAATGTGCAAATTAGATGTTGTAAACAAAACCTAAATTGAATCTTGATTGGGAGAATTGTATTCTGATTGGATGACATTACACACCACCAACTGTCAGAGATTGTGGATGCTTATCATAGTTCTCTGATTGCTATGCTTTTGTCACTATGTTGATCGTTTCCACTATCAACAAAATTCATAAATAGTTGTCTTGGGGGGCAGCCATGTATGCAACATGTTTCCCCCCCTATTTCATTAGGAGTGGGGCGTGCCAGCCAAGGCTCAGATTCAGGCATGGTTACTACTAGAGTAACAACACCTCTTCATTACCCAGCACAGCCTACAGTCAGTCCATAAGACACTCTCTCTCGGTACTGGGTACATTTTAAAACAATGGTTACATATAAGCAACATTTTAAAATAATAAATGTTTCTTTTTGCCAGCAGTCTTTGTTCTGTGTGAATGACATGGGGCTCTATCAAGAAGAAACTGTTTCAGCATCAAGAATTGTACCTGGCGCCGACGAAGATGTCGACCTCGCGACTAGCTCTTAGGAAACTTTGCAGTATTTATTTTATTTTATTTTATTATTATTATTATTATTATTTATTTTTAACATTATTAGCCCCGAAAGTGTTTTGTATCATTACATACAGCCGGGGAAAACTATTGGATATCAGAGCGGCGGTAACTCACCAGCATTACGACCAGGAATACACTAGTCACTTTAATAATGTTTACAGTCACTTTAATCATGTTTACATATAATAATAATAATAATAATAATATGCCATTTAGCAGACGCTTTTATCCAAAGCGACTTACAGTCAAGCGTGCATACATATCTTGCACTACTCATCTCATATGTATATACTGCATTCTATTCTATAATATTCTACTGTATCTTAGTCTATGCCGCTCTGTCATTGCTTGTCCATATACAGTGGGGAAAAAAAGTATTTAGTCAGCCACCAATTGTGCAAGTTCTCCCACTTAAAAAGATGAGAGAGGCCTGTAATTTTCATCATAGGTACACGTCAACTATGACAGACAAAATGAGAAAAAAAAATCCAGAAAATCACATTGTAGGATTTTTAATGAATTTATTTGCAAATTATGGTGGAAAATAAGTATTTGGTCAATAACAAAAGTTTCTCAATACTTTGTTATATACCCCTTGTTGGCAATGACACAGGTCAAACGTTTTCTGTAAGTCTTCACAAGGTTTTCACACACTGTTGCTGGTATTTTGGCCCATTCCTCCATGCAGATCTCCTCTAGAGCAGTGATGTTTTGGGGCTGTCGCTGGGCAACACGGACTTTCAACTCCCTCCAAAGATTTTCTATGGGGTTGAGATCTGGAGACTGGCTAGGCCACTCCAGGACCTTGAAATGCTTCTTACGAAGCCACTCCTTCGTTGCCCGGGAGGTGTGTTTGGGATCATTGTCATGCTAAAAGACCCAGCCACGTTTCATCTTCAATGCCCTTGCTGATGGAAGGAGGTTTTCACTCAAAATCTCACGATACAACATGGCCCCATTCATTCTTTCCTTTACACGGATCAGTCATCCTGGTCCCTTTGCAGAAAAACAGCCCCAAAGCATGAAGTTTCCACCCCCATGCTTCACAGTAGGTATGGTGTTCTTTGGATGCAACTCAGCATTCTTTGTCCTCCAAACACGACGAGTTGAGTTTTTACCAAAAAGTTATATTTTGGTTTCATCTGACCATATGACATTCTCCCAATCCTCTTCTGGATCATCCAAATGCACTCTAGCAAACTTCAGACGGGCCTGGACATGTACTGGCTTAAGCAGGGGGACACGTCTGGCAATGCAGGATTTGAGTCCCTGGCGGAGTAGTGTGTTACTGATGGTAGGCTTTGTTACTTTGGTCCCAGCTCTCTGCAGGTCATTCACTAGGTCCCCCCGTGTGGTTCTGGGATTTTTGCTCACCGTTCTTGTGATCATTTTGACCCCACGGGGTGAGATCTTGCGTGGAGCCCCAGATCGAGGGAGATTATCAGTGGTCTTGTATGTCTTCCATTTCCTAATAATTGCTCCCACAGTTGATTTCTTCAAACCAAGCTGCTTACCTATTGCAGATTCAGTCTTCCCAGCCTGGTGCAGGTCTACAATTTTGTTTCTGGTGTCCTTTGACAGCTCTTTGGTCTTGACCATAGTGGAGTTTGGAGTGTGACTGTTTGAGGTTGTGGACAGGTGTCTTTTATACTGATAACAAGTTCAAACAGGTGCCATTAATACAGGTAACGAGTGGAGGACAGAGGAGCCTCTTAAAGAAGAAGTTACAGGTCTGTGAGAGCCAGAAATCTTGCTTGTTTGTAGGTGACCAAATACTTATTTTCCACCATAATTTGCAAATAAATTCATAAAAAATCCTACAATGTGATTTTCTGGATTTTTTTTCCTCAATTTGTCTGTCATAGTTGACGTGTACCTATGATGAAAATTACAGGCCTCTCTCATCTTTTTAAGTGGGAGAACTTGCACAATTGGTGGCTGACTAAATACTTTTTTTCCCCACTGTATGTATATTTTCTTAAATTCCATTCCTTACTAGTTTTGTGTGTATTAGGTATATTTTGTGAAATTGTTAGATATTACTTGTTAGATATTACTGCACTGTCGGAGCTAGAAGCACAAGCATTTCGCTACACCCGCTATAACTTCTGCTAAACACGTGTGTGAGACATAAAATTGTTTTTGATTTTATGCTTTGAAAGCTACCCCACAGTGTAGCCAGCGCTGCTATAGAAATGTGGACAGACTGCAGACATGGCAGAGCCCCCCCTCATCAACACCACCACAAAGATAATACATGCCTTGAAACCTTAATTTTTTGATCCCCTTAGTTTCCCACATTAAACATTTTGCTTCAGCTATTCGTCTTGCGCTTGAACGTCTGCGGACAGTACTGAAGTAACCTAGTAGGGTTGGACGGTATCCAGATTTCCACACATTATCTGTACCATACCGGGTTATACAGTATTACTGAATGTGCACACAAGGTGCCATTAGAAATATATATCATTAATAAAAATGTATGCACAAAACTATTTTAGGCAACATGGATCTTGATCCAGGAGAGGTTGAATGTCTCTGCTCTAACCAAGAAGGTTGGTATTGAAAGTCATTCCGTCGGTATTTCGAAATACCCCGGTATACGGTATCAATGGTATATCACCCAAGCCTATAACCTTGCCTTACTCCATGTAACCTAGGCCTAAACATCTTCCAGAGGCACACTGACAACCATTTTCTGTCCTCATTGACCTCCCTCTTCCAAGAGAGCCGAACTACAAACTCAACCCCATTCAGAAGGCATTGTTCCTCCTCTGAATGTTCCCTGTGTTACCCAACTGAAAGTGCTTGTCATCCCTTTTGATTAGGGTGAGGGCTGGCTGGCCGGTTGGTTGGAGAGAGGGGGAGAAGGCTGTTGTGAGTGGAGAGAAGCCAGACTTCTCCATGCTTCCAGGCCCAGACCAGATCATTGACATGGCTTTGCTTCACCCCTGCTGAGTTGAAAGGGTTTCTCTGTCTGAGCTGTGGTCTCGTTCTACCAGTGCCATGGCATAGCACACAGTGAAACATGGCTAGTGCATCGTTCTCCATCATCCACGGCCAGCGTGGTGCCAACTTGTTCCCTTCTCTCCAAGGCCTGCTCCTCCTCCGATTCTGGTTGGCCTTTCAAAGTCCTTCAAAGGCTTTTGGAGAAGAGATATCACTTTTAGCTCAATGCTAACTTTAGCCCTAATTACTCCAGGGCAAGCTAGCTAGAACATTATGTGCCTCTGTGTTCTGTGTTGCTATTGTAGCTAATGGTCTCTGAGAGAACATGACATGATCAATCTGTGTTTTATCAGTTACTGTGCATTAAGGTTCACTGCAGTCTGGCTTGAAAGGGTACCATTCCCTCTAGTTGCTGTAATTGTGGATCTTTCTATGGCTTTTGGAGCAGAGTTATGTGGGATAGTGTCAGTAGCTGGCTATTGTAAACACAGGCTTTAAGTGGGAAACTGAAATGCTAATGGCTTATATTGATGCAGTGTCTGTGACGGATACAGGAGAGAACCCACAGTCCACCCACACTGCTCTCAGAAGAGCATGCGTTAGCACCATACTAAATCTCTAGTGAAATTATTGGAATAACAAGCATTAGCCTTTGAAGCACATTCATTCACATTCCGTAATCTAGGTGTGATGCAAGACTGCAGCCACAGTCGTGATGGATGCTTTCTTGGATGGGATGACAGTGTCAATTCCTTCATTGTTTATAAAGATACAAGGGGAGCCAAGCATCCCGACGCCCCATTTAGTAAACAAAGCACACTTGACGACAGCAAAAATGACTGCAGGAAATGGCAGTTATGCGCATTAACATGAGATACGAGCGTTGGCCACGCTTAGCATGGAGCTGTTTTTGTCCCTCCTTGCTCTGCATTCATGCCAAACTTCATAAGCCTTGTGGCCGTTCCAAAGGCGTCTTTCTGCAAACTGGGCAGGACTGCGAGGACAGTTTCCTAAAATGTTCCTCAAACTTTTGGTTCTGCCCGAGCTCCTGCCGTGGTGTTCCCTGCCAACGGCGGCAGCTGCAGAGGATTATGACACATACAAGCTGTGCTAGTAAGCGAGTCTCGGCCTAACGAGAAACTAGGCCCTATTTTACACAGAGCCCATTTACAGCTCTCTTCCACAATGAGAAAAAAGGGGATTGTTGGTGGATTTCTACTCTGCAAGCGCCGGAGGAGGCCTGGAAATCTGACCTTGAAGTTTCAAAGCAGGCCTATTCTCTTTAGAAGATGAAAAATACACTGTGGAGTGGAGTCCATCTTTTGTTGAGTCGTGGTTCCAAAACATCTTGTGTTATGATGCTACTTTGTGCTCAATCCTTTTAAAAGGATTTCAACTATTCTCTCTCTACACAAACTGATCTTTTCTGAAGGGCTATCATAGGCCTATGTGATACAGTAACAATTCTGGGTCCCAATTCTGTCATGTTATGCCCCATTTTACAGTAAAGGGTTAACACGACAATGACAATTGTTAATCATTGTAACTCTGGAGCACTTTTAATACATTTTTTAAGGTTCTAAATCTCATTCATGGCAGCAAGCCTCTCTTCATAAATTAAGGAGGATTGTAATATTCTCCTGGAAACTATGATTAATAACCTTAAATTGATTCCACTATACCTTCTGGAGTTTTCCACCCACAGCACGCACATGTGAATTTATCCTCCGCTGTCTTTTGGATGCCATCCAGGTTATGAAGAATTAGCCTGAATGGTAAATACCTTTTGCAGTGGGTTTTGGGAAGTGAGATCACAAAAGGTACATGCATCAAAATGAATTCATCACTAGTAATTAGACGACTTGAACAAGATCAAGCTTGCTCCCCCATTGATATTTTTGGGCATGGCCATTCTCCAATTTGGCCAGCGTCATTTGAACCTAGTTAACACTGACCCAGTTTGTCAGAATTATTTTAATGGGTTTGCTGGCTTCTCCGTGTCTAAACAATACAAGTGCTGCCCCACGGCGACCTAGTTCACTGACCAAATTAACTCTTATTGTTTTCTCTGAAACCGCCGTCTTCATCTCTACTCTTGATACACCAGTCAAACTCAATGGTGCTCGGCTTAACATAGTGTGCACGACTGAAATCCACCCCACACTCTCTATACACCCCCCTCCACTCAGTCAAAGGAGCACTTCATACGCTGGAGGGGTGTGGGGGCAGTCAGTCACAGAGGGAGGATTGTGAGGGCTGCTTAAATAAACCGCCTGTCATCGTCTTGTGCCCAGCCTATGGCTTTTGGCAGCTTCAGATATGAAGAGGTGTGTGTGGTTGAGGGTATGTGTGTATGCGTGCCACCCGCCCTTGGATGAACAGCTGTTTTATCAACAAGGTTCAGAGAGTTGCATGGCATTAAAAAACTATTAGTTTACCTGGTCTAGCAGAAGGGTAGGCATAGAAATGAGTGTTTTGCTTTTGACACATAGTCATCAGCAGAGATTTATCTGGTATAGTCCCCTAGAAGACTGTCAACTAACATAATAGCTCCCTCAGAAAGGAGGGAAAGGCAATCCTTTAATTGTAACACTTTGATTCTACCAGTCTTTTTAATAGGAGAGGCCTCTCTTAGGCAGAGCCAAAATGGTAGATTTGCAGGCAGCTGCGAATGACAAATGAGAGGTTGTTAGTTGTGTGGTTTGGGTATGTTGCTTTCTAACTGCTCTTAAAAAGCTAAAAGTGTGAGTGCCGAAAAATAGTTTACAAGCGCCACAGACATGAAACTTTGAGCCTCAACGGACCTACTTGTCAAATGCAGAGGTGGATCACACTCCAGAGTTTAGAGACTCTTGACTCTCTCAGATAAACTACCTGAGAGAACTCCCCCTTGCTTTCATGTCTAATTATAGTCTTTGAAATTGTTAATGACGCTGTGTAAATTTGGCAAGCGGGTCCCGAACCATTCCCTTTGAAGTAGAAATCGTTTCCTTCAGAAGTTTAAATTTTTTTGTTTTACAAGTAAAGTGGTTGTCTTTGTAGTAGAATTTCATCTTAACCGCTGCTCATTTTGGCTCAAGTGGGTGTTGAACTATTTTAAGTTTTGCAAGAACGTACAGTGCCTTGCAAAAGTATTCATCCCCCTTGGCGTTTTTCCTATTTTGTTGCATTACAACCTGTAATTTAAATTGATTTTTATTTGGATTTCATGTAATGGACATACACAAAATAGTCCAAAATGGTGAAGTGAAATGAAAAAAATAACTTATTTCAAGAAATTCAAAAAAATTTATAACGGAAAAATGGTGCGTGCATATGTATTCACCCCCTTTGCTATGAAGCCCCTAAATAAGATCTGGTGCAACCAATTACCTTCAGAAGTCACATAATGAGTTAAATAAAGTCCACCTGTGTGCAATCTAAGTGTCACATGATCTCAGTGTATATATACACCTGTTCTGAAAGGCCCCAGAGTCTGCAACACCACTAAGCAAGGGGCACCACCAAGCAAGCGGCACCATGAAGGCCAAGGAGCTCTCCAAACAGGTCAGGGACAAAGTTGTGGAGAAGTACAGATCAGGGTTGGGTTATAAAAAAATATCCGGAACTTTGAACATCCCAAGGAGCATCATTTTAAAAATCCATTATTAAAAAATTGAAAGAATATGGCACCACAACAAACCTGCCAAGAGAGGGCCGTCCACCAAAACTCACGGACCAGGCAAGGAGGGCATTAATCAGAGAGGCAACAAAGAGACCAAAGATAACCCTGAAGGAGCAGCAAAGCTCCACAGCGGAGATTGGAGTATCTGTCCATAGGACCACTTTAAGCCGTACACTCCACAGAGCTGGGCTTTACGGAAGAGTGGGCAGAAAAAAGCCATTGCTTAAAGAAAAAAATGTGCAAACACTCCACAGAGCTGGGCTTTACGGAAGAGTGGGCAGAAAAAAGCCATTGCTTAAAGAAAAAAATGTGCAAACACGTTTTGGTGTTCACCAAAAGGCATGTGGGAGACTCCCCAAACATATGGAAGAAGGTACTCTGGTCCGATGAGACTACAATTGAGACCTCAATCCAATTGAGAATCTGTGATATGACTTAAAGATTGCTGTAAACCAGTGGAACCCATCCAACTTGAAGGAGCTGGAGCAGTTTTTCCTTGAAGATTGGGCATAAATCCCAGTGGCTAGATGTGCCAAGCTTATAGAGACATACCCCTAGAGACTTGCAGCTGTAATTGCTGCAAAAGATAGCTCTACAAAGTATTGACTTTGGGGGGGTGAATAGTTATGCACGCTCAAGTGTTCTGTTTTTTTGTCTTATTTCTTGTTTGTTTCACCCAAAAAATTATTTTGCATCTTCAAAGTGATAGACATGTTTTGTAAATCAAATGATACAAACCCCCCAAAAATCCATTTTAATTCCAGGTTGTAAGGCAACAAAATAGGAAAAATGCCAAGGGGGGTGAATACTTTTGCAAGCCACTGTATGTAGGTGCCAGAAATGTCAATTGCCTTGGCAGTGTTTATTCTAAGTGTTCTTTTGGAACTAAAGTCAATCTGCATCCAGAAGACGGACCAAACACACACTACATAGGGGAAAGGGGTAGAGTTCTAGACCAGCAGTTCCCAACCTTTTCCGTTCCTGGGACCACCAAATCACTGTCAAGCTCTTGAGGAGCACCATTCGCGGAGTTGCAGATGTAAAAAATTTTTTGCACATATATCTTGCCAGTCAAATTTAGTCCATTTTAGCAGTGAATGTAAGAAATTAAAGGCCTGTTTTTATAAACATTTTGCATTGTGTAAAGTAATGTAAAATTGCTTATAATACCAATAATACTCCCAGCTGTTATTATTTTTGGTAGAAGATTGCGGCCCGCCTGCAGTACCCCCACTAACCACCAATGGTCAGGTTGGGAACCACTGGTCTAGACGAGTTGCTTTTGGTCATCTGACTAGTCGAGTTGCAGATGCTGCTGATAGCCATTCCAGTGTCTGCATTGTTGTCAGCGTTGGTACACTGTCCCTTTAAATCTGCATCACGTCTCCCTCAACCTCCCAGGTTTTGTTGTGATTTCATTTGCTACCATGGCGACCCCACAACTCCTCCTGGTTGTTTATATTAACTTGTGTTTCTGTGGGTAAATCCGGACTGAAATTAGTATTTTGAAAAGTGCAGCGCAAGGATAGATGTTCTTTTGTGTCTCCGGGAGCTCCCCTTTGGCATGTGGCACCACTGGCTGCAGTGGCTTTTCACTGTGTTATTGGAGCCTGTTTCTCTTCAGCGTTGAGCTCAGCTAAAACTAACAGGTCAAGAGTGGCAGCACAAAGTACAGCCTTAGTCTATTTAATGTGCTGCTATGATGTCATTAAATTGCCCATCTCTGGTGACTCTTGCCTGGGCCCAAACTAATCAGAACTGAATAGATCTGCCCGAAAAAACCACTCACGGCAGGTTATTTAGCTTTTTAGTAACTCTTTAGAAATGGTCAGTTGCACCTCTTTACTATAGAAAAGGCGATCACGAGCTCTGCTATATGAGTGAGCTGATAATGGTTATGGAACGTGATTTGGGCTGGGTAACTCAAGACATGAACTCATTGTCATACATAAAATGCACAGCTTTGGCTGAGGTGCTGACTCTTTGTATTGCCATAATAGAAAACTCTGAGTTCCTAATGGATTATAGAGACCGGTCTACTGACTTTGTATACAGTGAGAGGCCCCCTCGGGGACAGGAATGTTGGAGGTTTTCTAAGCCATTTCTTTGAGGTGGCCTCGAGCCTGCGTGAAAATACTACGACTCCCAGGGGGCCATGCATTGTAAATAAGAATGTGTTCTTAACTGACTTGCCTAGTTAAAATAAAATAAAAATGCACCTGAGCTCAAGGAGTGATGGGAAAGTGAAAACACCACCCTGGTTGTCTGAATGAGGAAATTCTCTTTTCTCATAGGCCTGTACTATTGTCATGTGAATTTCTATCTCTAATTCAACCTAAGCTTGAATCATTACCAGAGGTTGTAAGGCTCTGGTTTTAATCATCAATGATTCAAGGTCCACAACCACGAAGAAGGATTTTTTGTATGTTTATTCATGGAGAGCTCTGGGGCCAAAGACCCAAACATACGATTTTATACCTCCTGAACTTGACTCCTCCCACCTTTAGGTGGGTTTTCTAAACAGTTTCCGCCTTCCCCCTTGAATGTTTAGTACCGCCCCCTCTGTTAGTGGGTTGACACTACATGATAATTCTAACATTTATACTGTATTTGGGGTGAAATCCTTTAGTCATTATTCTTAAAATCCAAATTAATCTAACAACTATTCTAGTCTGAGAAGTCTATTTTCATGAAAGCCACACATACAAATACACCGACATGGAGAACAATGAACTCAACAGCACTGATTTCACATGTGGAAAAATATGTATATATACTATCTCTCTTTGTAAATTTATATTACATCTGACGTCAGAGCTCGGCAAGTTTGAGAGCATATATTTTTTTTTATTTATTTCCCACGTCAAACCCCCCAGATACTGCAGCACGAGCCCAGGCATCATTCAACCACCTTTATGAAACCGTAAAGAACCTGAACACGGCATCTGGGAGACGCAATCTCAAGAGCTGCATCTAAATACAGATGTGACCTTCCTCTGCTGCTTAAAGGGAGGAGGAGGTGAGCGAAATGGGGAGGGTGGGAGGGGAGGCCTGCAGAGATGAGGGCTGCGGAGGTGAGGCTGTTTCAGAGTGATTGAAACCAGCCGCATCGGCTCCCTCTGACTCCTTAAGCCTGACCTCTGACCCCAGCCCCCCCCATCCTCATGACAGGTCATTTAGTGACAGGGGGCAGAACAGTTACAAAATGGAGATGGAGAGAGCTCAGCGGGAGCACCTGCAGAATGGCAGCGGCATTCCAACACTGACTGGGCCCTGAGACACACAGATGTCATATGAGACCATGGGGACAGGTTTGGATTGGAGGAGGGGTGTGGAGGAAGTTTGGGGTGATGGGGGGGGGGGGGCAGTTGGTGGAGTATCAGGCCAGCTCTTACCCTGCAACCCTAACAAGGCGTCCTATCAAAAAGTCAGGAGGAAGAGCATTAGTGACACACACAGTGGTAATTACCTTTACGAGAGCTCCCGAGGCAAAGCCTGCATTGTAAATATATTAATGCAGTCCGTAAATAAAATGCTAAATGAGTGGTCGAAGCATTCATTATTTGTCGACTCTAGTTATTTTCGAAACCGGGCTTTGTCAGATTTATGAAGTAGGCCACTGTTGGCAGACTTTGCATCAGAGATGTCCCGTAAAGGGGACTCTTCGTTATGATCCTAGAGGGACAAAGAGGAGGTAGCACCAGAATGTCAGACTGACTGCTGACAGTGTCTGTGTGCCAATTCCCTCATGCTGTTTCCCAAATCACTTTCATTTGACCACTGAACCTCATTTGAACTGTGTTAGATGGCCCTGTTCAGGTATGTACTGCGCTAACCACAGATGGATTATTGGACGGATGGAAGCTAGCTAAATTAGTTTCTGCTTTAGGGCTGCTTTCATACTCCATTTACTAGAGAGGTCTAAATTAGTCCTGAGTGCATTAACATGTCGTCCAACCTTCCAGGACACCTGCTATACATATGTTCAAGTTAAAGACACACACACACGCGCTCTCTCTCTTAGTTAATGGTTCTTAGAATATCTCTTCCAGTCTGTTAACTTTGGTAAATGGCTTGAAGTTTGATAATTCTTAATGAAAATTCACTTGGAATTATAAACATTTTAAGCAAGTGTCAGTGAGTTTGGCTGCTTCCTAAACACATGTATTAGCATATTCAGAGTTTATTAACAATGTTAGAGTTGAATCCTCTTCAATAGGCCCGAGGTGCTCTATTCAAAATCCCAGTCTATTCTGCCTCATCTCCTCTCACAATAATCCCACCCTGGGTTACAATGGTTAGATGTTTTATTAGCGCTAGCTAGCGGGGTGCTATTTGTTCTGGAAGAGTCTGTGGTCTTAATGATGACGCTCTGTAGGTACACCCCTTACCCTGTTCAGCCTTAAATCAATGGACCCACTTTTTCCTCTACCCCTGTCCCCCCCTACCGCTGCTCCCACACTCCACTGTGCCACTGCATTCCCAGCCTGGCGGGGCAGTGTCTGTAGGCCAGGGCGATGTCACGCACCACTGTCAGCCCCCCCAACCACCACAGAGGGGCGGGGTCACAGGTTCAAGTGCTCCCCGTGGAATAATGCCTGGTATACCTAGCGACTGTACGCCGGCCCACATACTGGCTAATGTGGTAATTAATTTCTAATGAGAAAGGAATTGCCTGGCCGCGTACCAGCTCTCTCTCTCTCTCTCTCTCTCTCTCTCTCTGTCTCTGTCTCTGTCTCTGTCTCTGTCTCTGTCTCTGTCTCTGTCTCTGTCTCTGTCTCTGTCTCTCTCTCTCTCTCTCTCTCTCTCTCTCTCTCTCTCTCTCTCTCTCTCTCTCTCTCTCTCTCTCTCTCTCTCTCTCTCTCTCTCTCTCTCTCTCTCTCTCTCTCTCTCTCTCTCTCTCTGTCTCTGTCTCTGTCTCTGTCTCTGTCTCTGTCTCTGTCTCTGTCTCTGTCTCTGTCTCTGTCTGTCTCTCTCTCTGTCTCTCTCTCTGTCTCTCTCTCTCTCTCTCTCTCTCTCTCTCTCTCTCTCTCTCTCTCTCTCTCTCTCTCTCTCTCTCTCTCTCTCTCTCGTCTACGTGGGATAAAAATGGAAAAGGAGGAGAAGCTATCCTCTCCTAAGCTCATCCCTGCTGAAGCGTCTGAGGAGAAACATTCCTCACATGCTAGTGTCAGGGTGGCTGTGGATTGCTATACTCCCACACATTGCCTTACTAGTAGACTGGAGTCTCCATGTTTGGGAGCGGAACTACCCTGTGGCGAAATCTCACACCTCGTAGGTTGTATGGAGGACCCTGTGAGATGGGGATGAAAGGGTTTTACTCTGTACTTGTGGTTTTAATACGAAAGTATGGGACTGTCTTTTTGTTGGTTTTTCAATTCTGTCCAAGCTCTACCAAGCACCCATTCACAACTCACATCTGGCAAAGTGCTATTAGCATCATTCAAACATTGTTTCATTTTTGCCAGACAAAGGGGGGAAATGATTATTTAGCCTATTCAATGTTACTTAATTGAAGCCGGTGTGGTTTTTGGTCAGCGTCGCGGCGGTCTGTATTGATACGATTTCCTGAAGGAAACAATCCTGTCAAATGCAGGAAGTCATTAGGAAGCCAGGGCCTCACGTCTCTCCCTACTGAGTCAATAGTAGCCAGGGCCTCACGTCTCTCCCTACTGAGTCGATAATAGCCAGGGCCTCCCGTCTTTCCCTACTGAGTCAATAGTAGCCCAGGCCTCACGTCTCTCCCTACTGAGTCGATAATAGCCCGGGCCTCTCATCTCTCCCTACTGAGTCGATAGTAGCCAGGGCCTCACGTCTCTCCCTACTGAGTCGATAGTAGCCAGGGCCTCACGTCTCTCCCTACTGAGTCAATAGTAGCCAGGGCCTCACGTCTCTCCCTACTGAGTCAATAGTAACCAGGGCCTCACGTCTCTCCCTACTGAGTCAATAGTAACCAGGGCCTCACGTCTCTCCCTACTGAGTCAATAGTAACCAGGGCCTCACGTCTCTCCCTACTGAGTCAATGGTAACCAGGGCCTCACGTCTCCCCCTACTGAGTCGATAGTAACCAGGGCCTCCCGTCTCTCCCTACTGAGTCGATAGTAGCCAGGGCCTCCCGTCTCTCCCTACTGAGTCGATAGTAGCTGGTGGGCCTTCCCTATTTAGCCACTGTGAATGAGCTTAGCGCTTGTCATAATAAAGGCAGGAAATGAACTGTACTCGCAGAGGAGAAATGAACTGTACTCACACAAGTGAAAGCAGGATGCTCATTGTGCTTTTAATTGACCTAACTGGGTTTGGAGAAAAAAAGAGAAGGGACTGAATCCTCTGTTAAGGTAAAAATAGAACCCTGCTCAAGGTAGGAAAAAGAAAGGACGCTCTTAATAAGGAAACGTTTATTACATTAAAGAGCAACTTTTTTTGGTGTAGTAATTATACAGTCTACTGACTCAAGTTATAAATCATGTTCTTCCTAGACTAGAACACTGTAAAAATAACGAGGAACGCTGTGCTTTTGATTCAAACACAACGCATGCAAAAACATCACGTCACCTGAGTTCAGGTATGAACTGTGTGGGGCCGGCTGCATTCCTCAGGACCAGCCTGTTTGCCTTGGCTAACCGCACCAGGCTGGCTGACTTCTTCCCTCAGGCATTTTAGCCTGAATCACTGTAGTAGACGGTTACCTCAACTGTCACCGCCGCTGAAGCATTTTAGAGCTCGAGTTTTAGTTCGTAGGTTGTTTTTTTGACTGCATCTTAATCAGATTTAAATGTTTGGGATTTACTTTTTAATAGTCAGGCATCATTGTAGGTTGCTCTTAACTTTCACCCCCTAAAGCCTAATGCATTTGCTAGCAGTCAATGCTAACTAGCTAAACGCTAACTCCTGGAACAATTTGGAAATTGTGATTCTATTTGCATCCTGAGGTGACGGATCAGAGGATATCTGGCACACATATGTGGGCTAAGTCTAATTGATATTTAGCTTTGCCCAGCTTAAACTAGCGGTAAGCAGATTTGTATTGAGGATTTTCCAGATTAAGTCCAGGAGTTCAATCTCTCCTGCTTTGGCTGTCCTCGCTCATTGTCCCAAATGCCCCCTTAACCTGGGATTTACTAGCATATGAGGAGGAAATGAGGATAGATAAAACAATAAATTCAAGGCAAAGCCCCTCTCTATGGAAATGAGATGCACACTCTGCATCGTCTGTCACTTCAGGCACACGTCCTGTTTTTTTTTCTCGATAAATTGATTTTGGATCCCTGAGCGGCTCCATATTCCCTCAAAGTTGAGCTTCATCAACATCTGTAAGTGAATTACTCAAGGTAAAACCCATCCTAATGGAATCGCAGGGTCCGGCCGTACATTTCTCCCCATTTAGGTTTTTCTGCCTTAATAATGGAGGACATTAGATTGACTGCCTTCCTGTTTGGGTGGATGGAGGGGAAGTGGAGGCGGATACGGCCATCTTGTCTTTTGTTTCTCAGTTTTCTCTAGTGATACACCTCAAACCTGGAGGCAACGTTAAACCAAAATGCTGCCGTGTCTGTTTACGGCTGCAAGTCATACCAGTAGAATCCCAGGCAGGCACTTCATTTAAGTGTAGTTAAGTGATTTAGCATCTGTTTTTTTTATAGGGCCCTTGTGAGCCACAACATCTCTGTCCACCCCTGTGGCGTCAGGGCTCCTATTTGAATTTCTTTGTTGCCCTGAATATTGTTGTAAGGGTGTGTGTTTATATGAAGGGGGTAGGAGGCTAGGAGCTGGTGTGTGTGTGTAATATTCAGCGTGACCAATGTGCGGCTCATTTGAGGCTTGTTGGTGTGTTCTCAGGGGGCACATGGCTTTATCTACTGCCCGCAGGGCGGAACCAGCCTCCATTCTTCATATAACCCATTCCTACCCCCCCAACTAACCTTAGAACACAGTCAGCACAATCAATAACAACCCCCCCCCCCCCCCCCCTCCCCCCCTACCTCTTCTCTCTTCTGTCCTGGCACCCCCTAGTTTCCTGGTTTCCATTTATCAAGAGTGCGTTTTGATGTCGCTTCATCACTCTGTCAACCCCCTAACACCTCAGTTTGTATAATTGTATTAGATTCTCTACGGTGGCAATATTTTTCGCCCCGCCTCAAAGTCTCTGGGAATCCAAAGGGCTTTTCCAAAGCACTAAAGAACCAGCCATATGTTGTAAGTATCTTTGCCATAAATGTAATATTCATTTTTCCATGTGATGTTGCTTAGTCATGGTTCATTGAGTTCCCCAGTTGCCCCCGCTGCATGAAGTCTAATGTTATTTATTTCAAACCCATTTCCATTGTTGACTCTATGGGTTCTCAGTGATTTGTCCTTTATGACGTAGATTCCATGAAAAGCAGATTCCAAGCCATGGATTCTAGAAAGTCATTCACACTGGAAACTAATCGCATGCACTGTATTCATACAGTGATATAGTTATTATCTGACCTCACATTTGTTTGCACATTCTTTGAAACTCTAGCTGGGAATGAGCGTGTAGGCTGCGACAATGTTGAAGAACTACTTTATAATGATCGCTATTATTACAGACCAGAAGTAACTGTCAAAGGATTGTGTTTGAGTTTGTAGTACACTGTGGATCATGCGTTGGTGAAATGATTTTATGAAGACTGTGTTTAAAAATCTAACTTGGGCATCTGCCTTCTTGTGAGGTGCTACACCTCTTATCTCTGGTTTGTATAAAACAGATGCCGCCTGATAAACTGTCACCTGAAAATACTCTTAGCCCCAAGTCTGTCGCAACATGATTAAGATTTATACTAGAAATAACATGGCAGACAGAGAAAGAGAGAGATGAGGGGGGAGGGAGCGAGAGATGAGGGGGAGACAGAGAGAGAGGGGCAGACAGAGAGAGACAGAGAGAGAGATGAGGGGGGAGGGAGTGAGAGATGAGGGGGGAGGGAGTGAGAGAGAACCCTCTTTGGCTATTACGCGCACGCTTGAAAGCCACATTAGATCTCTTTCCCCATACAGCACACGACCATTAATAATGGATACAGCAGTCTACCTCTCTGTCCACCCCTCCCCCCACCCCAGTCCTTCAAGGCGTTCGCCCCCCCCATACCTACCCTTCCCCCTGTATTTCAGCTGTGAGAGTCGTCGCCAGCAGCCATGGCAGGTGCGCGTTCATTACACAGACAGGGACACACAGCCTGTAGCTCACAGACAGGGACACACAGCCTGTAGCTCACAGACAGGGCCACACAGCCTGTAGCTCACAGACAGGGACACACAGCCTGTAGCTCACAGACAGCAGTGAGCGCCAATGTCTGCCTGGGAATACCATTTAAATGCGTGCTACACATTTTTACTTTTTCAGGGCTTGTCTTTTACTTACTAATGGATGAGGTGCGTTGAGTGGCGTCTGCACTCATCGCAGGCCCAGTCACTTTGGTTTCCCAAAGGAAGTGACTGTAGCCGAGGACGTGTACAGTAGGTTGATGTAAATGTTAGTGTTTCCAACAGGGTCTCATTATGACGATATCATTACCATATTCAATCATCATGACATGTCAACACTGCCGATATCATTTATACATGATAAAGAGGATGAGGTTTAGGTTTTGGAAGACAATGGGCTCTACACACGTCTTATCTCTGGGAGGGACTTTACCCGTTGATGGGATCTTTAGTCTTCTCCATATTGACATGGTCCTGATGGTCCACTACCTGTCTGGAGATGGAAGCCATCTTATTGATTGATTGATTTTTATTTGCCAGTTTATCCTAAATGAAAAGGAGTCTCCGCGAACTCCGGATTAATGCACACTTTTCAATTAATTAGGCTGAGCTTTTGGTCGTCAGACCTTCATTTTTACATTTTAGTCATTTAGCAGACGCTCTTATCCAAATCGACTTACAGGAACAATTAGGGTTAAGTGCCTTGCTCAAGGGCACATCGGCATATTTTTCACCAAGGCAGTTCGGTTACTGGCCCAATCTCTTAACCGCTAGGCTACCTGCTGCCCTTCATCAGAACGTTTGCCAGTTTATCACCATATTAGTAATGTAATTCAAAGCAATGCTTGTTTGACACAATTGTTATTTGAAATCTTCTGGACATCAGAGCAACCTTTTAGGGAATCTTATTTGAGTCAGAAAAGGATGGTCATATGATAGATAGAAAACCTTGCAGAGAGCAAATCCAACTGACAATCTCTTAGAATAAAATATAAACCATTGGAACCAAGACTTATAACTGATGTTGGCACAAAACGGAGGGAAACTTGGAGCATAACTAATGAAATTACAGATAACTAAAATGTACGCTTAATCCAGTATAAACTAATGTATAGAATGTATTATACAGGAGACGACAAAATTCACAAATTCTACAGCACAACGGCAGAGTCATGTCTTATTTGTACAACTATAATGATTAAATAATCCATGCTGATAGTACTGATCAGGGTTTTAGACAGAAGCGGTTGTTTTTCCACAGCACTGCGGACTCCCCGTCACCTGGTCACGGTGTGTAGTAAGCGCCTCAGTGGCAGGAGGCCTATTTCCTCTCCTAGAGAGACCGTGTGAGACAAGCTAGCGTCTTAACGGAGAAACGGGACTCGGCTAAACCGTAACTCCCAGTGACATGATGAGGACATGTTTACAACACCCACGCAGACGATGGATAGGACACACACTGCCAGAAGGGTTATATTTATCTAAGTATATTTCCCTGGATGTGTGATCCTTAATGGGGTCTTAACTGTTCTATAATTTCCAACGGTAATGCTGCAAAGTGGTGGGATGACACCTCTTGTTGACATGTCCTCCACAGAGAGGAAGTAGCTACTATTTTACATCGGGGCTCGATCCGTATAGGCTGAAGTAGAATCCTCTGTCTAAAAGGTGATACAGCCACACTAAACTGTTTTAAGAGGTCCACTCCTGAGATTATGCCTTGAACTTTTGCCAATCGTCACACTTTCTCACAGAGAGAAGATGGTACACAAAGGGCAGCTCATGCTCATTGCCTGTGTGATATGATGGATGGGCCAAGTCCTATTTGCACCCAGATAAAGCTTCTCATTTGGAAATGAAATATTGTTTACCTTTTTGTTGACTGAAGCCTAGACGGCAGTGTGACTGCACTGCAGACGAGATTTGAGTGTTTGTGGTTGTGCATAGACTGTGTGTGTATTTGTGGGTCATTGTGTGACTGTGTACACATTTAGAACACCTATGAATCTGAATAGCACTATAATGCCCATACATTCATTTTGCGTTTGTGGAATGAACAGTTATAGGGGTAGGCCTTATGTTAGCTTGTAGGAACTTGGGACTACTAAGACTTATCGGTCTGTGTTAGCCTGGCCTCTGGAGAGCATCCTCCCTCCCTCCGTTCCTCTCCTCTCTCTCCCTGAGGAGATCTGTCTTCCTGTCGTCCCATTGATCCCTGGGCCTCATTAACATGAAGAAAATGTCACGGCACCAGAGATGGGAGGGTCCAGCCTGCTTGACATCGAGGCGGTGTGTAAAGGAGGTGTGTAAATAGAAGGGTAATCATTTATCTGGGAAGAAGAAACACACTAACAGCTCAATGGATGTTTTGTTTATCCTCCATAACGTCAGAAAACATATAGGCCTATAGACCAAGGAAATAAAGCACCGTTTTACAAATAGAAGGTAGCCTATTAAATCTAAGCAGGTGTTTGGCAGTAAACTGGAGTGCTGTAAATGTGTAGCCACTGATTCATATTGAAAATGTTTAAGTTTGCGCATCTCATCTGGCCATTGACAACAAATCCCCTTCAGAGGGAAAATACATGTAGCTTCTAGCTCCCATCAACTAGCCTCGTTCTAAGCTAGCTAACTGTTAAGTAGAGAACAGACTTTCAAATAGATGTTAGCTTGCTACTTAGTTAGCAACTATTGGGTCAGGCTAAACATATCCACAACATATCCATTACCTTCACACTCCCAAGGCTTGCTCCAAATGTAAAAAAAAGAAATTTGCTTAGTCGCCTGTAAATTAAACACAAGTCTCCACCGTGCTTCTGGGAACTCGCAGATCTTTTTTTGTTCTCGTCAGATGTTGTATTTTTAATTTGCTCTTCATTTACATTCATATTAGATTTGTTGTGTGCCATATGCTCCATGTTGTCATGGGATACCAGAAGAGGGGCTTTCTGAGGCAGCTGAACCACTCGCTCATATTTGTTTTTAAAGAGGAGATAAGGAGAGGAAATGTTCCTCCTGAAGCGTTAGTCAATGTTTGACAGCCGGACACCCTCCTCCCTTGTTTCATGTTGTGACTGGTGGCAACAGGTTTTATGTGTTATGCGTCCAGTAAGACAAAAATAATAATATTTTAAAGCTAATGACGTAAGTCGCTACGATCACAAATAGTGATTTACTGAAAACAGTTGTTGCTAAGAGACAAACATACATTGATGATGAGGAACACAAGAATGTGTCATTTACATGTTCTCCTTTTGGTTTTAAAATACCCCAAACCTCTTATCCTTCTGTAATTCACTCTGTCCCCCCTGTGGATGTGTGTCAGTAAATGAGAGGCATTGTTTGATGGGACCAGAGGAAGCCGAGGACTGTCCATTTTAATAAGCACTATGCCTAGTGAAGTGTTACAGAGAGTAGAAGGGGCAGGCCGAATCATTACGCCTCGTCCACTTCCTACCGGGCTGAGCCACAGGTCGCCATGGCGACAGCCTCTGATGGAGACCGAGGACAGCGCAGACGGCCATTAACAGCCCATTCCCTCTTAATTAATGACTATTCCACTGGCTCAGAATCAGCGGCCTCGGGAAAATGGACCTTCTACTCACACTCGCGAGACGCGAACATCGTCTGGACAAAAGAGAAAAGGGCGGTCGATGTGTTTGAGGAAGGGGTTATGACATGTTTTGTGCCAGATTTAAATTGTATTTCCACAAAATCTCTAGCTGTTAGCCAGGATCGCGTCTGGGAGGGCTAAAGTGAGATGTTGAAAAACAGGATGGGTGATGGATCAGAATATGGTTTACGGTAAATGTCTAGACCGTGAGCCCGGAATTATCTGCCACATTTGCATAACCATTTCTTCCCATGTAACACACTCGTCTTATTCATGGACACAGTGATGGACAGGAATAGTTTAGTAAGCTGTACGCCTTCATTCATACATACATGCATACATACATACATACATACATACATACATACATACATACATACATACATACATACATACACACACACACACACACACACACACACACACACACACACACACACACACACACACACACACCCCTCTTCCACCCGTGTATATCTGACTGCTCTCAGATAATCAGTGCACTAATCAAGTTATGAATGGTAGCCACGTAGTAAATATGAGTCAGACATTATTGGGTTTGTAATCAAATCTAAGGTCTGCTCCCCCGGGGGGGATTTCAGTCAGTCATAGCGAAGGCTTTGAAGTGCCGGCAGACCAGGCTACCCTCCCCCTCTACCCTCTCCTCAACCACACAGTGCCCCCCCCCCCCCCCCCCATCCCCCCAACACACACACACACACACACACACACATTATACAGACGCTTGTGCCCACACACTCACATTGTTTGAACACACACACTGCAATCAGTGCCACACAGACAGAGACGCAGGAGCCGGCAGTATCCAGGCCCTGCCAGCCCGTCTAATCAGGAACAATACTGTTACAAGAGTGTTCTGCATTCCCTGTGCTCTGCTTCTCTGTGGTGAGGACAGATAGTCACAGTCGCAGCGTTTTGGATCATCATTTACTCTTATCACAGGTGGACATGTTTTACAGATTAAAGGGAATTATGTTGATGTTTGATGCACCTCATTTGTAGGTGGTCTCCCGAATGCAATGGTCATTTGTTGACTGTTTGTTGTGTACTTACTGTGTTTTTGAAAGGCAGTCGGACGCTTTCCCTTCACCACACATTAACGATACAGCAACAACCCATTATTCACACGAGGGTGCAACATAATGAATCTATTGGGGAACGCCTCCTGCATAGATGGATAGCTACAAGATGTGAGATAACGATGCATGTTACGGTGATTCCGGTTATCCCGGCAGATACTTCCTGTTGTCTGTGCGATGTCCTCCTTTCCCCCGTGTGGGAGCAAATCCAACCAAGTCTGCTTATACATCAGCTCATCCCTAGTCTCACCTCAATGTCTCTTCAGTGAATCAAAGGCTGTGGACAATCACCTCAGTGCTTCCTGACGCAGTAGAAATAGAATAGTTGAAGTAATATCTAGTCATTCTATTTCTATGGCCACCCTAAACCCCGGTATTCATTCACCGAGCAACCAATGACAGGCAGCCTCCTATCAGCTCCCTGCCGTGTCAGGCCTTCAGTTAATGTAGTCATTAACGGGATCCCATCACCCGACAGCCATGACGATGTGGCGTCGCGCCGCGCCGGAAGCACACGCCATCTCTCCGTCCCGCCATCCCACCTGTATTTGCATTCTAATGACACTGGTAAATCCCCTGTGCGTTCACGTGAACTTTCACCCCTGGCGTGTGCACTGTGCACGCTCTGTCGGCTGCCTGGCCGGAGATGTAGCCGAGACTCCATGAAAGGGGGGGGAGAGGGCGGCAGAGGGAATGAACGAGGAAGAGGTGAAAAGGAGAGAGCGATCGAGAGAGAGGAGGTATGCATACATGTCTGCCGTATTGTTTTACCCCCTGAATCCCTCACGCTCTGCCGTGGCCTTTGGCTAAACTGGGGCCAGTGGTGCGCCAGTGAAATGTGAGGCTGTTTACGAGACGCGCCAGCTCATTTCCTGTTGAGACAGTGACTCTGCTAGGCCTATGAGCTGTTTTTATGCTTTAATCTTCTTCTTCTCTGACCACAGTGATCGTTGCTTGGCGAGCTCTAGTGTGCCCTGAGAAACTTTTATTTCCAAGTCTCTCTCCAAGTTGTTATGCATCTCACTCGGAGACGAGATAGAAACCAATTATTCGCATGGATAAATGCCCTAAAATATATTTTCCAAGATTTGTAGCGCTCCTCTAATGGATTAATCTCACCCACAATCACATATACACTGAGTGTACAAAACATGATGAACTCTTTCGATGAGACTGACCAGGTGAGTCCAGGTGAAAGCTGTGATCCCTTATTGATGTCACTTGTTAAATCCACTTCAATCAGTGTAGATGAAGGGGAGGAGACAGGTTAAAGAAGGGATTTTTAAGCCTTGAGACAATTGAGACATTGATTGTGTGTGTGTGCCATTCAGAGGGTGAATGGGAAAGACAAAACGTTTAAGTGCCTTTGAATGGGGTATGGTAGTTAGGTACCAGGCGCATCGGTTTGTGTCAACTGCAACGCTGCTGGGTTTTTCACATTCAACAGTTTCCCGTGTGTATCAAGAATGGTCTACCACCCAAAGGACAGCCAGCCAACTTGACACAACTGTGGGAAGCATTGGAGTCAACATGGGCCTGCATCCCTGTTGTACGCTTTCGACATCTTGTAGAGTCCATGCCCCAACGAATTGAGGCTGTTCTGAGGGCAAAAAGGGGGGGGAACTCAATATTAGGAAGGTGCTCTTAATGTTTTGTACACTCAGTGTATGTTTTATCTACAGTGGGATCTGAAACTCCAAAGACTTGTTGGCTGCATTTGCAGTTCATTTTGATTGTTTCAGATTGTGTGCCCAATATAAATAAATGGTAAATAATGTATTGTGTCATTTTGGAGTCACACTTACTATAAATTAGAATAGAATGTTTCTAAACACTTCTACAGTAATGTGGATGCTACCATGGTTACGGATCATCCTGAGTGAATCGTGGATAATGAAAGTTAGAGAGTCAAAGATCATACCCCCAAGACATGCTAACCTGTCACCATTACCAATAACAGGGAAGGTTAGCATGTCTTGGGGGTATGATATTTGTCAGGAGTCAGGCTCAACCACTCAGGAACAATCAACCTCTTGGAAAGCCATTCTGGTGTGTGTTTTGCATTCAGATGTGTGTAAATTATATCCCAGGGTTAGGTTTTCAAAAGACTGAGGAGGGTTTTCTTTAAACTCACCAGTCTCTGCCAATGACAAGCATACCCATGACATGTATTTTCAAGTACTGCTGCCACCACAATATTTGAAAATACAGAGGGTTTCACTCTGTAGTATTGAATTTGACACAAACCTGTAGGTTTTAGGCCAAAAAGTGAATGTCTTTGCCATGTTGTCTTGCAGTACTACTTAACGGCCTTGTTGCAAACAGAATGAATGATTTGGAGTAGATTTTCTGAACGCAGGCTTCCTTTTGACTTTGTCATACAGGCCAGTTACAGTATATTGAGTGAATTCATTGTTGTTGATCCTCTGTATTTTCCAGTATTGTGGTGGCAGCATCATGTTATGGTTATGCTTGTCACCGGCAGGGACTGGGGAGTTTGTTAGGATCAAAATAAACATGAAAGGTAAAGCCCAGGTAAAATATTAGATGAAAACCCACCTCAGTCTTCTGAACCAAACCCTGGGATAGTTGTATTTTTCCATGGCACAAATTTGAACCCCAGACATACCAGAATGGAAAGAGGTGTTGAGTTCCTGGACGTCCAGTCTCAGTCCTGACTTCAATCTGCTTAAAAAAAGGTTTGAATATTGATGTCCATCAATGATTCCCAACATAATTTGCTGCGCTTGAGAAATTTTGACAAAAACAATTGATATAAATTTATGTTGCTCTAAAAGTTGTACAAGGTTGGTCATTAGGGGGATAAAAAAAAAAGTATCCCTTTTTAGATTTAATTTAAAGGCAGCAAAATGTGAAGACTGTGCAAGGGGTGTGTAGACTTTTACTAGCGACTGTACTTGGTGAATTACACATTTCATTTGTTAGGTTTGTTTGCGTATGGGATTTTAAACGTATCCAGTAGTCCATGCAAATTGACATGTTCTTGCTTCGAAACCCCCCCCCCCCCCCTGTGAAACAGTGGTCTGACAGTTAAGAGCCCGAATTGAGTCGTCTCCATGGCTGCCAATGCCAACCGACATGGCGGGTGCAGTGTCCTACACGTAGACAGATGGGATTACAGCAGAAAAGACTCCCTGTCATTTTGTGATTTTCCCCAACCCCGCCTTCTCCCGGGGGTCAACCCTCACTCTACACATCACCAGCGTCCGTGTGTTAGGAGGAAGTATCCTCACTTCTCCCAACCTCACATGCATAATATCGCAGCGAGACGGCCTGTTGTCTCCTCACTGTGTTTCCCTCCACTGATTAATGACACTTCCTGCGTTTCCATTGTGTGTTTATTACCCTCCTGTCACTTCTCCCTTCATCCCACTGCCGCCTGGCTTCGCTTTCCTCGGAAGCCAGCTGCCGCTCACCTTGGGTACGTGCATGTGCCCCGACGTGCTGCCTTCCCATCCCTCATTCTCCACCTCCCTTCCCCTGTCTTTATATGTACTCCCTCACCCCTTCTTTCCTGTCCTCCTCTCTCCTCTCCTCTCCCTCCCTTCCACCGTCCTCCCCACCCTTGCCCAAGGGGCTCCATAAATATCATTTCATCCAGTGGAGCTGCTGACATGCAGCAAAGGGCCTGTGATAAATAATTCATCCCGTGGCGCTGGCTGGCTCCTCTGTTTAGGAATTCAGTGTTGGGGAGGAGGGAGGGCCAGCTGTGATACGAGAGGGAAACTGAGGCTGTAAGGGTGAGCTGTGGACAAGGCTTGGACCCATGTCAGTCTGTCCGATACAGCCCCCTAACTCCTCTCTCCTTCACCACACACACACTCGCTCCGAGATGCAATTACATCTCCACTGTCCTCCACATGGAAGCCTTGATCTCCACCCTACTAGCCAGGTAACTATTTCAAGGGCCTTCCTACTCCCGTGTTTGCAGAGCAGGTTTCTTATTTTCCCACCCCTGGTTGTTACTTTTCCCTCGTGTCCACAGTGAATCCCCCCCCTTCTCCTACGCTGGTGCTGGTGATGTTTTAGTTGATGATTTAACATGGCAGGTCTGATTGTGACTGGCCATCAGTGGCTCTAAAAGGTTTCAATGGGATCCTCCATGATTTATTGATGACGGTCTGGTTTATTATTCATGTCAATAATGTCCGTCAGTGTGTGTGGATGAAATGACCGTGAAGTGTTTCATGTATTTGAGGTATGCCTGCAAGAGGCTCGCCCAGCTATGTGCTCTACAAATACAGAATTTTACTCTCTGGGTGGTCTGACTGGGGGTTGTCTGTGTGTTCTGTGTGTCAATATATTCTGGCATGTGTGTGATAGTGCTGGGCAATATGGACAAATTCATATCACAATAAATTGCCTGAATTGATGCAATAACGATTAATAGAACGCTAAGTTTATAACATTAATGTGCACCACAAATGATCCTTTAAACTACTGCTAATAGTTTGATGGTTGTAGCCATCAATTGTCCCGTTTTAACAATCACTCATATTAGCAAACATATTTCATTTCAAACTTCACATTTCTCTAGTATAGGCTGCTCATCGTAATGAACGATGTCAACAAAATGTCTGTGATAAGTGGTCGGTGTGGGTCATGTTGGGTTTATCAGCCCAACTCTTAGAATGGGAGAAGGGCTGAGCAGCTTGTTAGATGCTCATTATCCCAGCCAAGTCTGCTGGGTCTACTTACTTACTGACATGTTCTTGGTAGGGAAAGAAATTCAGACCTGCCCACCTCTTATTGCGCTTTCCCGAAACCACAAGGAAGACTGGGGGAGGGCAAGTGGTTTGTACAGGCAATCAAAATATCAGAGTGCTGTAAAAACAGATAATATACACATCCAACATTTATATTCTGCCAAGTCTATACTGTCAATTTCCTCAACGAATGACGATGCCTCTGTGTCTTGCTTTTGTTGATCCTCACTAAGACATGAATTTGGCACATTGCTCTTTGAATTCAAATTACCACTGTAAGCGAATGGCAAAGAATACCTTGAAAGCGTCATCAGGGCTGTTAGCAAGGCAGGGGCACACTCATATCTTGTCTACTCTTTAGGGATCCCCCCCATCTTGGCCAAATGGATCCAGTCTTGGATTTGATTACCCTCAAGGCTGGAGCTTCTAATTGCCCCCCCCCCCCCCAACAAAGCCATATTAAAATGAGTTATTCAAACATTTACCAGCGATGGGGAGCCAGCTCTGTCCTTTTGTCCCCCCCCCCCCCAATAAAGAAGGGAATAATGTTTTCATTGTCCACAGATCTGCAGCATTTACCTCTACAGTGGCCATTGCCATCAAGGGGCAATGGAGGGTTGTTTTTGTCAAAGAAGCAACCATTTTGATTGGGTGCAAACCAAGCCATTGAAGGCTTATGTACTGTTCTTGTGCTGAGTTCATTCACACAATGTTGAATGGACAGTTTGGGAGTTACATGTTTATGCGTCCTTGGGTCTGATATAATAGATTGGCCTTGACCTCATTGGTCCTGTAGCTCAGTTGGTAGAGCGTGGCGCTTGCAACGCAAGGGTTGTGGGTTTGTTTCCCACGAGGGGCCAGTATGAAAAATGTATGCACTCATTAATTGTAAGTGGCTCTGGATAAGAGCGGTCTGCTAAATGACTAAAATGTAAATGGATGGTTTGAAGTAAAGGTGGAGAGATGGAAGTAACAGTTAGTGGTAACAGTGATTCCACTTTGATCTCTCTGGAAGAAGTTAGTGCATTTGTCTCAGGGAACTTTTAGTTCATGCGGCTAGTTCTCCATATATCTCCTTTGACTACTCTGTACCTATTGGAGAGCACGCCTCAACAAATGTTGAACGACCCTCCGTCAATACAAACCAGAAGAGGCTCACATGTAGTTAAAAATGCCCTTGAATTTCTTTTGGAACTCTACTTTTTATATCCCACAAGAGCTACTGCTGTTGACGACGACTATGGTGGAGAGGTGGTCAAGTGTTTGAATGGCGTGTTGGATAGGGGGTTTAGAGGGGTCTAGGAGGGTCTCAAACCTGTGTGTACAGCCCTAAGCCCACTTTGCCCCATGAACACGTACCCCACACGCTCAAGTAAGTCACCTTCACATGACAGAATAACTCAATGGGCCTTTGAGGATCAATTTAACACTTAACAAAATTGGCTTTCAGTGCTGTTTATTAATGTTATCACCCCCCACTGGAAGGTGGGTATATATATATATATATATATATATATATATATATATATATATAAGATGTTGGCTTCGGTGCTATCGAGGTGACCCTGTTACTATTCGAGGGAATCTAGTCCTAGCAGGTCAGCTAGGCTAATTTGCATACAGCACCAGTTAAAGCAAAACGTTACCCTGTTGGTGTACTACTGAACATTACCCTGTTGGTGTACTGCTGGACATTACCCTGTTGGTGTAGTGCTGGACATTACCCTGTTGGTGTACTAATGGACGTTACCCTGTTGGTGTACTACTGGACATTACCCTGTTGGTGTACTACTGGACATTACCCTGTTGGCGTAGTGCTGGACATTACCCTGTTGGCGTAGTGCTGGACATTACCCTGTTGGTGTAGTGCTGGACATTACCCTGTTGGTGTACTACTGGACATTACCCTGTTGGTGTACTACTGGACATTACCCTGTTGGCGTAGTGCTGGACATTACCCTGTTGGCGTAGTGCTGGACATTACCCTGTTGGTGTACTACTGGACATTACCCTGTTGGTGTACTGCTGGACATTACCCTGTTGGTGTACTGCTGGACATTACCCTGTTGGTGTACTACTGGACATTACCCTGTTGGTGTAGTGCTGGACATTACCCTGTTGGTGTACTAATGGACGTTACCCTGTTGGTGTACTACTGGACATTACCCTGTTGGTGTACTACTGGACATTACCCTGTTGGTGTACTACTGGACATTACCCTGTTGGTGTACTACTGGACATTACCCTGTTGGTGTACTAATAGACGTTACCCTGTTGGTGTACTAATGGACATTACCCTGTTGGTGTACTACTGGACATTACCCTGTTGGTGTACTACTGGACATTACCCTGTTGGTGTACTACTGGACATTACCCTGTTGGTGTACTAATAGACGTTACCCTGTTGGTGTACTAATGGACGTTACCCTGTTGGTGTACTAATGGACGTTACCCTGTTGGCGTAGTACTGGACATTACCCTGTTGGCGTAGTACTGGACATTGCCCTGTTGGCGTAGTACTGGACATTACCCTGTTGGCGTAGTGCTGGACATTGCCCTGTTGGCGTAGTGCTGGACATTGCCCTGTTGGTGTAGTATTGGACATTGCCCTGTCGGCGTAGTATTGGACATTGCCCTGTCGGCGTAGTATTGGACATTGCCCTGTTGGCGTAGTATTGGACATTGCCCTGTCGGCGTAGTATTGGACATTGCCCTGTTGGTGTAGTGCTGGACAGGCGACAAACTGAACCTTCCTTGGGTTGGCTTTCTCCTTCATGCTTCCCTTCGTTCTACAAGGCAGAATATGCTGCCATGCTGAAAAAAGAGGACCAGATTGGGACGGTATCGCCGTATTGCCCCGATTCAGGTGTCGTCCGGCTGGCTGGCTTCTTTCAGACTGTCAGCGTATTGCAGTTTGCCTTGTCCCCAGAGGCAGGGGAAGCCAGGTTCCCACATGGCACATGGTTCTCTCCTCCTCTGCTCCTGCGCTCCATCCTCACCAGCTGGGTTGGCTCCTGTAGGCCAGATTAACGCTTTTCCACAGCCTCCTCTCTTAATCCTCAAACAGGATTGTTCCAAGCCCTGAAAGCGGTGATATAGCTTGAACGGATTGAACCGGGGCACAATTGGGTTGTGTAATGCCACACTGCAAATCAGGGTTTATTGCATTAGCATTATTAGCCTGTAGCGTTTGAAAAGCTTACTGTACGATTCATAATAACCTAATGTATAGGTGACAGGTTTGTTCATTAGTTCTATATTTTATCTCATATAGACCGTCTGCATTCCTAATGGTTTTGGCTCGCTTTATTTATTTATTTATTTATTTATTTATTTATTTCTCTCTTTCTTTCTCTTTCTAAGCTGTCAAGCCTCCCTTCTCCATCCTGGAAGAAAGATGCACTGCTTTTCTTTTGTTGACAACTTTCTAGTGTGGGTTTTGTGTTAGTCTATACCCTTAGACTGTGAAGGCAACGAAACGTTATAAGAAATAAATGGCTTGACATAGACCATGAAATGTACACATAATGGGTGACATTTATTTTTGCGTGATTAGTGTCAGCTTTTATGCCTGGTTTTATTTGGCTCGAAACGGGCACCGAGAGAGGGGCCAAATTGATTCTAAACTAGACATATTGGCTCGTTAATGAAAGCGGTTAATTGAGTGTGTAACGGGGTGCCATAACACGGGACAGCTAAGAGCAGCAGCCCAATCCTCCATCTCAGCAATCCCAGCGTTCACGTCACTCCGTTTTTTATTGATTGGCTGATTGCTCCCCCATCCCACCCTCCCTCCCTTCCCCATTTACAACCATTATGCCCTGTGAAATGACTCCCATTCCTCTGGAAACGATGAGGCCTTTGGTCATCATTGTCATTATAACTACCATCAGAACGTGTAGGCTACGTCTTGACACCCTTGTAAAGTGATTTCCCTCCCGGTGCAGGCGATGGCCTCCGTGTGCTTTAGTGGTTCCCCCCCAGGGCAGCCACAGATGGACCGGCCCGCTGGAGGGATGGAGACAAAGGAACTCCAGGAGGATGGAGGGATGCTCTGCATTACCCTGTCGATTTTTCCATTCCACCTCCCTCCCTCCGTCCCTCTAGGCTACAGGGTCTACCTCGCTCCTGCCTGTTCACAGGGGCAGACAGACAGCCATGGTAGTATCCCAGGAAATGAAATGCTGGTCGGGGGGGTTAATGTGGCCCCCCCCAATGGTGTAGTGACTGAAATCCCAGGACCCATGCCTCAAAGTACCCCCCCACTCCCCCATTCCATGTTGTACCCCCTCTCTCCTAGCTCCATCTCCAGCCTCACTGTCTGAGGTAACTGTCCGTGTATCGACTGTGCTCAACAGGAGCTGTCTGCCTCTCTTCAGACCACCGCTACCTACTCATGAAGAGATTGTATTACTAACGGAATCCCAGGCCTCCAAATAGCTCACTGTGGATATAGCCTACTCTCCTTTTGACTCTTATTCTCTCTTTCTCATACTCCCTCCCACTCTACTTTCCCTCTGCTTCCTGTCCTGTTCTCTCCCCCTATACTTCCCCTCTGCTTCCTGTACTGTTCTCTCCCCCTCTACTTCCCCTCTACTTCCTGTCCTCTCCCCCTCTACTTCCCCTCTACTTCCTGTCCTCTCCCCTCTACTTCCCCTCTACTTCCTGTCCTCTCCCCCTCTACTTCCCCTCTACTTCCTGTCCTCTCCCCTCTACTTCCCCTCTACTTCCTGTCCTGTTCTCTACCCCTCTACTTCCCCTCCACGTCCTGTTCTCTCCCCCTCTCTCCCCCTCCTTCTTTCTCTCGTTCCCGCTCTCCCTCTCTTTCAATGAGTAAACAAATATTACTTCCTGAGCCGTCGACTCGGTCGCAGTGATTTGCCGTGCTTGTCAGGTTGGATATGGGGCAACACCGCGTGCGTCTCTTTCTCCTCTCTCTATGAAAGGGAGGCGGAAGAGAGGCCGGTGTTCTGGGGGGGATTAGCGCTCTGTGCTGCCTGGCTGCCGGCTTCCATTGTGTGGCGTGTCACAGCGATGCAGCGTGTCCATGCCAGGACCGCTCCCATGTGGCTCCCATCAGCGCTCAGTGCCCGCTGCCATGTTGCTCCTGGTTCCTGGGTAGAGGGTTACCATCCTCATTCACACTACCACCCCCGTCGTTTCCTCTAACCTCGAGTGTCTGGACAGTGTCCAATGTCACTTCCTTGATTGAACGTAAATAACCTTGGGGAGTGTGTGGACAATGTGGACCCTGTAAGGCTTATGAGCCGATGCAACATTGTTGCATTGTTTCACGGTCCTGCTTCCTCATTAGCAAAATGCTCCGATATTGTGAGAATATTGGATGTGCATGTACCTTTTTATTTGGTATTCCGTGTGTGTGTGCTTGTGACTGTCTGCGTTTGCTGCCCGTCTGTCTGTGTCTAAGTTGAAAGGAAGCATTCAAAGCCTCCGACTGTGAGGACACACCCTAGCTGGTAAGAACACGTCTTGTATCAGTGAGGAGGTCTTGGACAGAGTAGTGAGACGTCCCCTTCAACACCTCTGGTTATTCCCTGCTGAGGTATTAGAGACTCGCAGCAATCAGCTCCATCCTTTAGCCCCCCCCCCCCCCCCCCACACACACACACAGCCTTGTCCGCTCCAATGAGATGCAAATGTAGGCGCATGAGGAATATTGGACGCCAAGCCACAGGAGGAGGGGGTGGAAAGGGAGTGAGTCTGTGGGTGGGGGGTGGGGTGGGGTGTGGGGGGGGGTCGGTATAGACTTACCAGGAAACACAGCAGACAAACAGAATTCACAGCAGGGAGCAACACGGCGTGTCAGGGGCGTCATGCCAGAACGGAATTTTGTGTGGCACCTGATGTCTTCCACCGTTGAGAGCCCTAGGACACTGCTTCCCAAACTGGAGTTGCTGCAGGGGGGTCCACAGCCAGATATATATATATATATATATATATATATATATATATATATATATATACATATACACACACACACACACACACACACACACACACACACACACACACACACACACACACACACACACACACACACACACACACACAGTGGGGAGAACAAGTATTTGATACACTGCCGATTTTGCAGGTTTTCCTACTTACAAAGCATGTAGAGGTCTGTAATTTTTATCATAGGTACACTTCAACTGTGAGAGATGGAATTTAAAACAAAAATCCAGAAAATCACATTGTATGATTTTTAAGTAATTAATTTGCATTTTATTGAATGACATAAGTATTTGATACATCAGAAAAGCAGAACTTAATATTTGGTACAGAAACCTTTGTTTGCAATTACAGAGATCATACGTTTCCTGTAGGTCTTGACCAGGTTTGCACACACTGCAGCAGGGATTTTGGCCCACTCCTCCATACAGACCTTCTCCAGATCCTTCAGGTTTCGGGGCTGTCGCTGGGCAATACGGACTTTCAGCTCCCTCCAAAGATGTTCTATTGGGTTCAGGTCTGGAGACTGGTTAGGCCACTCCAGGACCTTGAGATGCTTCTTACGGAGCCACTCCTTAGTTGCCCTGGCTGTGTGTTTCGGGTCGTTGTCATGCTGGAAGACCCAGCCACGACCCATCTTCAATGCTCTTACTGAGGGAAGGAGGTTGTTGGCCAAGATCTCGCGATACATGGCCCCATCCATCCTCCCCTCAATACATTTACATTACATTTTAGTCATTTAGCAGACGCTCTTATCCAGAGCGACTTACAGTACGGTGCAGTCGTCCTGTCCCCTTTGCAGAAAAGCATCCCCAAAGAATGATGTTTCCACCTCCATGCTTCACGGTTGGGATGGTGTCCTTGGGGTTGTACTCATCCTTCTTCTTCCTCCAAACACGGCGAGTGGAGTTTAAACCAAAAAGCTATATTTTTGTCTCATCAGACCACATTACCTTCTCCCATTCCTCCTCTGGATCATCCAGATGGTGATTGGCAAACTTCAGACGGGCCTGGACATGCACTGGCTTGAGAAGGGGGACCTTGCGTGTGCTGCAGGATTTGAATCCATGACGGCGTAGTGTTTTACTAATGGTTTTCTTTGAGACTGTGGTCCCAGCTCTCTTCAGGTCATTGACCAGATCCTGCCTTGTAGTTATGGGCTGATCCCTCACCTTCCTCATGATCATTAATGCCCCACAAGGTGAGATCTTGCATGGAGCCCCAGACCGAGGGTGATTGACCGTCATCTTGAACTTCTTCCATTTTCTAATAATTGCGCCAACAGTTGTTGCCTTCTAACCAAGCTGCTTGCCTATTGTCCTCTAGCCCATCCCAGCCTTGTGCAGGTCTACAATTTTATCCCTGATGTCCTTACACAGCTCTCTGGTCTTGGCCATTGTGGAGAGGTTGGAGTCTGTTTAATTGAGTGTGTGGACAGGTGTCTTTTATACAGGTAATGAGTTCAAACAGGTGCAGTTAATACAGGTAATGAGTGGAGAACAGGAGGGCTTCTTAAAGAAAAACTAACAGGTCTGTGAGAGCCGGAATTCATACTGGTTGGTAGGTGATCAAATACTTATGTCATGCAATAAAATGCAAATTAATTACTTAAAAATCATACAATGTGATTTTCTGGATTTTTGTTTTAGATTCCGTCTCTCACAGTTGAAGTGTACCTATGATTAAAATTACAGATCTCTACATGCTTTGTAAGTAGGAAAACCTGCAAAATCGGCAGTGTATCAAATACTTGTTCTCCCCACTGTATATATATGTGTGTATGTGTATATATATATATAGTGGCGTACAGCAGGTCAGCCGCCAGGGGGAGATTCGTCGAGGCCTGGTAACAGATGGAGTATACATCACGAGGCGGTGGCTCCATCTGCTGGACGTGCTAGGTCTCGACGGGCTCCCCGGACAGGACTAATTGGGGCTGATTGGGAGCTGGTGAGTAATTTAAGGGCGGATTGCTCAACAGCTGTGCAAGACCCATAAAGCTGCCAGAAGGGCAGCACACGAGAGAGGACTGAGGGGACAATTCGGGACGGCCCAGTGGGTGGATCCGAATTTGAAAGCTGCCGCAGCCCAAGTGATGGCGATGGATGGACAGCTACTTCCGGGGGTGAGTGGCTGGCAACACCTCCATTTCCAAATTAAGAATAACCTTTTGTATCAGGTGTCGCGCCAACAGGGGGAACTTCGAGAGGTATTGTTGCTGCCCCTACGGTACGTAGGAACCGTTCTTCAGCTGGCCCACAACCACTTGTTGGGGGCGCACCTGGGAATGGAGAAGACCCGGGAACGGGTCGCCGCCCGGTTCCATTGGCCCGGGATGAGGAGGGCCGTGGAAGACTACTGTCGCGGCTGCCCTGAGTGTCAACTCACAGCCCCGAAAGCACACTTCCGAAACCCTCTGGTCCCCCTGCCGATCATTGGTGCCCTTTGAACGCATCGCCATGGACATAGTGGGACCCCTGGTAAAGACTGCACGAGGACACAGGTACATCTTGGTAATAGTAGACTATGCCACCCGGTATCCTGAGGCCATTCCCCTATGGGCGGCGGTATCCAAGGGAATCGCCCGGGAGCTGTTCCACCTCTTTAGCCGGGTGGGCATCCCGAACGAGATCCTGACAGACCAAGGTACAGAGTTTTATGTTCCACCTCATGAAAGAGTTGTGTGCCCTCATGCAGATCAAGCAGATCCGGACCTCCGTTTTTCACCCACAGTTGGATGGGCTCGTCGAGCGCTTTAACAAAACGCTCAAACAGATGCTGCGGAAGGTCATTGAGCAGGACGGGAAGAACTGGGACCAGCTGCTACCCCACCTAATGTTCTCAATCCGAGAAGTACCCCAATCCTCCACTGTGTTTTCCCCGTTCCCACGTGGCCTACTGGACCTCACCAAAGAGGTGTGGGAAGCCCAACCGACCCCCCTTACGCAGCGTGGTAGAGCACGTGGAGACGATGCGGGAGCGGATGACAGCCATATGGCCTGTCGTGAGGGAGCATATGGAGAAGGCCCAACGCGTCCAAGCCCAGGTCTACAATCGGGGAGCCTAGCCCCGAGAATTCCAGGTGGGAGACAGGGTGTTGGTGTTGATCCCCACGGCCGAAAGTAAGAACCTGGCAACGTGGCACGGACCATACGAGGTGGTCGAAAAACTGGGACCTGTCAACTACCGCGTACGGCAGCCGGGGAGACGGAAACCTCAACAGATTTACCACGTGAACCTGTTGAAGAAGTGGCACGAGAGGACAGCCTTGGCCGTGTTATGGTCGGGACCCAGGACGCCAACGGTACCAGTGGTGGTCCCGAATAGTGAGTACCTCGACCCGGCCCAGAAGCAAGAGCTCCGGGAGCTTGTCGATCGGAACACGGCGGTGTTCTCTGAGAAGCCGGGCCGCATGACCATCATTGAACACCACATCCGTACCCGGCCCGTGGAAATGGTAAGAAAGAGGCCGTATCGAATTCTGGAGGCCTGACGGAAGGCCGTGAAACAAGAAGTGGAGGCTATGCTGAGGATGAAGGTGGTTGAAGAGTCCTACAGTGCATGGTGCAGCCCCATCGTATTGGTGCCCAAACCGGACGGTAGCCTCCGCTTCTGTAATGATTTCCGTGGTGTGACCGACATAAGCGTATTCGACGCCTACCCCATGCCGAGGGTGGACGAGCTAATCGACCGATTGGGAAAGGCCCGGTACATCAGCACCCTTGACCTGACCAAAGGATATTGGCAGGTACCATTGGCAGCCTCCTCCCGGGAGAAGACTGCTTTCTCGACACCAGACGGTCTGTACTAGTACCGGGTGCTCCCGTTCAGTCTTCACGGAGTTCCGCCCACATTCCAGCGACTGATGAACAGAGCGCTTTGACCCCACCAGCAGTACGCAGCGGCCTATCCGGATGATGTCATCATCCACAGCCAAGGTTGGGAGGAGCACCTGACGCGCCTCCAGGCGGTGCAGGACGCACTCAGACAAGCCGGGTTGACCGCAAACCCCAAGAAATGCAAGCTAGGGTTCAAGGAGGTGGAGTACCTGGGATGTTTGATCGGACGGAGAAACAGCAGGTCAGCCACCAGGGGGAGACTCGTCGAGGCCTGATAACAGATGAAGTGTACGTCAAAAGGCGGTGGCTCCATCTGCTGGACGTGCGAGGTCTCGACGGGCTCACCGGACAGGACTAATTGGGGCTGATTGGGAGCTGGTGAGTAATTAAGGGCGGATCGCTCACCAGCTGTGCAAGGCCCATAAAGCTCCCAGAAGGGCAGCACACGAGAGAGAACTGGGGGAAGTAAGGTAACTTCTGTGTAGTTGGAGACGGTATCCTGGAGAGGGTCTCATGGGGGAGACCTACAGTGAGGGGAAAAAAGTATTTGATCCCCTGCTGATTTTGTACATTTGCCCACTGACAAAGAAATGATCAGTCTATAATTTTAATGATAGGTTTATTTGAACAGTGAGAGACAGAATAACAACAAAAAAATCCAGAAAAACGCATGTAAAAAATGTTATAAATTGATTTGCATTTTAATGAGGGAAATAAGTATTTGACCCCCTCTCAATCAGAAAGATATCTGGCTCCCAGGTGTCTTTTATACAGGTAACGAGCTGAGATTAGGAGCACACTATTATTAAAGGGAGTGCTCCTAATCTCAGTTCGTTACCTGTATAAAAGACACCTGTCCACAGAAGCAATCAATCAATCAGATTCCAAACTCTCCACCATGGCCAAGACCAAAGAGCTCTCTAAGGATGTCAGGGACAAGATTGTAGACCTACACAAGGCTGGCATGGGCTACAAGACCATCGCCAAGCAGCTTGGTGAGAAGGTGACAACAGTTGGTGCGATTATTCGCAAATGGAAGAAACACAAAAGACCTGTCAATCTCCCTTGGCCTGGGGCTCCATGCAAGATCTCACCTTGTGGAGTTGCAATGATCATGAGAACGGTGAGGAATCAGCCCAGATCTACATGGGAGGATCTTGTCAATGATCTCAAGGCAGCTGGGACCATAGTCACCAAGAACACAATTGGTAACACACTACGCCGTGAAGGACTGAAATCATGCAGCGCCCGCAAGGTCCCCCTGCTCAAGAAAGCACATATACAGGCCCGTCTGAAGTTTGCCAATGAACATCTGAATGATTCAGAGGAGAACTGGGTGAAAGTGTTGTGGTCAGATGAGACCAAAATCCAGCTCTTTGGCATCAACTCAACTCGCCGTGTTTGGAGGAGGAGGAAGTTTCGAGTTGCCAAACGTCAGCCTTGAAACCTTAATGACTTGGAGAATATCTGCAAAGAGGAGTGGGACAAAATCCCTCCTGAGATGTGTGCAAACCTGGTGGCCAACTACAAGAAACATCTGACCTCTGTGATTGCCAACAAGGGGTTTTCCACCAAGTACTAAGTCATGTTTTGCAGAGGGGTCAAATACTTTTTTCCCTCAATAAAATGCAAATCAATTTATAACATTTTTGACATGCGTTTTTCTGGATTTTTTTGTAGTTATTCTGTCTATCACTGTTCCAATAAACCTACCATTAAAATGATAGACTGATCATGTCTTTGTCAGTGGGCAAACGTACAAAATCAGCAGGGGATCAAATACTTTTTTCCCTCACTGTAACCTTTTCTTTTGATTATTTTATTAATAAACACCCTTGAAACTGAGCTAATCATACTCTGTCCGTGTCTGATCTGTGTAAACGTCTTGACCCAACCCCCTGATCTGCCACAATATATATGTGTGTGTGTGTGTATATGTATATACACTGCTCAAAAAAATTAATGGAACACTTAAACAACACAATGTAACTCCAAGTCAATCACACTTCTGTGAAATCAAACTGTCCACTTAGGAAGCAACACTGATTGACAATACATTTCACATGCTGTTGTGCAAATGGAATAGACAACAGGTGGAAATTATAAGCAATTAGCAAGACACCCCCAATAAAGGACTGGTTTTGCAGGTGGTGACCACAGACCACTTCTCAGTTCCTATGCTTCCTGGCTGATGTTTTGGTCACTTTTGAATGATGGTGGTGCTTTCACTCTAGTGGTAGCATGAGACGGAGTCTACAACCCACACAAGTGGCTCATGTAGTGCATCTCATCCAGGATGGCACATCAATGCGAGCTGTGGCAAGAAGGTTTGCTGTGTCTGTCAGCGTAGTGTCCACATGGAGGCGCTGCCAGGAGACAGGCCAGTACATCAGGAGACGTGGAGGAGGCCGTAGGAGGGCAACAACCCAGCAGCAGGACTGCTACCTCCGCCTTTGTGCAAGTAGGAGCAGGAGGAGCACTGCCAGATCCCTGCAAAATGACCTCCAGCAGGCCACAAATGTGCATCCGTCTGCTCAAACGGTCAGAAACAGACTCCATGAGGGTGGTATGAGGGCCCGATGTCCACAAGTGGGGGTTGTGCTTACAGCCCAACACCGTGCAGGACGTTTGGCATTTGCCAGAGATTCGCCACTGTGGCGCCCTGTGCTCTTCACAGATGAAAGCAGGTTCACACTGAGCACATGTGACAGACGTGACAGAGTCTGGAGACGCCGTGGAGAACGTTCTGCTGCCTGCAACATCCTCCAGCATGACCGGTTTGGCGGTCATGCTTTTGATTTCCATTGATAATTTTTGTGTGATTTTGTTGTCAGCACATTCAACTATGTAAAGAAAAAAGTATTTAATAAGATTATTTCATTCATTCAGATCTAGGATGTGTTATTTTAGTGTTCCCTTATTTTTTTTGAGCAGTATATATATATATATATATATATATATATATATATATATATATATATATATATATATATATATTATTTTTACTATTTTATTGCTAGTGACAACAGATTAAACACATTTAGCCAAGGGGTCTGTGGAAGAAGTTTAGAGGGTGCAATACGATACAATACAATGTAATATTATTAATCTACAAAATAGGATACCCTTAGAAAATAGGATACCCTTAGATGCACAACAGGGCCTGGGAAGCTGAAAGGGATCCACAGTACTCCGTCAATGATACATTTTTTTTAACTCAAAAAATTGTTTAGAACAAATGCACTGTAATTTAAGATTTAAAACTGCAAAATTGTCCCTCTGCCCCATTGGAAAATGTGTAGAGTTGCAGGAAAATAGCTTTAAAAAGGCTAAATATTCCCTCTGATGCGAAGAGGGGGGCCTTTAAAATGTTATTTCCCAGGGCCCTGGACTTGGGTTAGTCCGGCCATGCACTGCTGCAGCCGTAGTAACACTCCTTGTATGTTATTTTCATCGCACTCTAAAGTAGGAGTTCTGTTTTTTGAAGGGATTCCTGATGAATTTGCTGTCACAAAAAGGGGTGGGGACCCCTGCCTTAGGAGACTGTTAGACTACCACGTTGGTTTCTCATGTCCTGTTGCAGGATGTTGGCTAGCTCAAGGGAGAAAGGGCAGAAGAAAGACTATTCAGTTAAAGCCATCATGCCGGTGTGTCTGGTGGATCGGGAGAGCATGGCAGGTTATTGTCTTGCAACACTGGCTGCAGGCAAGAACGTTGTTCACAGGAAGGATTATGGCTGGACGGTGTGGGTTCTCACCAAGCCAGAGAGCGAGATGAGGAGAGAGGAATACAGAGAGAACACTGCCACAAGGCAGACAAAGACGTCTTTCCACTGTGCTGTATCGTTACTGTGCTGTATTTTAATAATGGACCACACACAGAGTGATATTTATGTTTATTCATATCTGCAACGGCCGTGTTAGGCAAATGGATGCAAATGTATTCTAGTTTAGCCCTTAGCCAGAATCTGACTAGACGTTCATTACCTGCTCTCTCTAGTGGGAATGCGGCTATGCTACGATCAGGACAGCGCGGAGCCGGCACAAGATATGGCTCGGAAAACATACCTCAATCCATAGATGGGAGATGGCAGTGTACTCTTAATTATCCCAACTGACAAAACGAGAGGATTGAAATACTGACAGTTTTAATGAAACTGCATTTTTTGTCAGCATGCTAGGCTAGCAAATGCTAAAGTGTTGAGAAAGATTCTTTACCTCAAACACCAGGACATTGGTTTAGATTGAACAGCCCTCTGATAGGTCTCAAGCAGGCCCATCTTGATCTGTCAGCCATAATTCACTCTACAGTAAAGAGAAGCTGGCAGCTTGGAGCTTCAGGGGCCGCCGCTTGACCCGGAGCACCAGCCTTGTCTAGCTACATAATACCCTGCAGACAGACCGTGACGTCCCTACAACCCCCTACACTCTCCCTAACACCTCCCCATTCACCCCAGTGGTGCTGCCTGAGCAAAGAGACCCCAGGCTCGGCTGGGTCCAGTGACACTGACGGAGATGTCATCTCCAAACTCCCAGCTGTTTATAGATGACCGCTCCACTCGGCAGCTCCATGGCTTTGTTTCTTTCTGCATGTCCCTATATGGGGAGGGGAGGAGCCACATTACAGAGGACCATCCCACAGGGCACTTCAGTGGTTCTGCTGCCTGCTGGGAGATTTGTCATAATCTCTGTCTTGTCAGTGTTTTTATGTGGCTCTGAGTAACACGAGGCAGGACAGTTTCAGGTGAAGATGGGTTGAGGTGATTTTTGTTTGTTGAAACACGAAGCAGGACAGTTTCGGGTGAAGATTAATTGAGGTGATTTTTGTTTGTTGAAATCGGGGGATTTGTAAAGTCTGAGGTAGTTTAACCTCATGATTTAAGCTACTCTTTTTATAGTAGACTATGAGGTCAGTAAATACTGTTTCTAGCAGTTCTTCTGTCTGTGTGTGTTCCCAACCAGGGAAGTATCTGAGCTGTGTTTTTGTTCCGTCTCAGTTGAGATGAGCTCAGTGGAGAGACCATGGGAGACTGACGGTTGTCTAAAGATCAACCAAGCCACCCTTGACGCTAGGCATTGAAACAACATCAGACGTGTGTTTGTGTGTGTCTCTATGCGTTTATGTGTTTTGCCTTGCTAGCTTGCTGCATGTTTGCAAGCACCCGAGAAAAGTGAAACACTAAGAGACTGGGGAAGAGTGGGGCAGACTCTCCATTCAAACCACCTCCCTCCAATTTATAACTCTTGGTGAAAGATCTGTCTGACAAGAGGCCTGTAATTAAACTAGAAGGGGAAATAAACTTGTGCCCTCAAGAGTTTTCCACCCCTCCTTTTTCTTTTGGAGGGTAGAGTGAAAAAAAAAAAAAAGCTTTTCCATCTCCTAGTCTCACTCCTTCTCCCAGAAACAACAAGAACAAGCAGAGGAATAGGCTACTTGCAACAGTTGTAAAAATCCATTTCTATGTAAATGCAAAGCTGCGCCTGCTTGTTGCACCAACACGCTAGACACGTTCTGCTACACACATTACCGACTGACATTGATTTGTGTTGATTGATCGTAAATTATGGACCGACCACCTTTTAACGCCTGGGTTTGACGGCTAATCAATGGCCCTGTCGTCAATCTCCACACGTGGCATTTTTGAGCTCCTTGGGTCTGGTAATTAATCAATCGCTTGTTTCAACCTTCCTTTTTGTTTATTTGTCCCTTTTTCTTTCCTCATATTGACCCTCTGTGGGTTTCTTTGTTTGACTCGCCTAACTTGAGGAAAAAGGTGGTTGATTTTAGAGATGGCTACGGTATTTATGGACTTTTCATCGACTGCTCTACTCATCTCTGGCAAGTGCAAACAGGCAGGAAACGGTTAAGGAGCCATTTTGTGGAGCAGGCTTTGTGTTGTGTGGTAGAGCGGAGCAGAGGCAGGACTAGCCCGGTGACTGTGGGGAGTTGGCCGGGTGCCAGCAGAGCCCCACACCACAGACAATACCCACCTGTGTTAATGCCGAGGGGAGGGGGTTTGCTGTGTGTGTGTGTGTGTGTGTGTGTGTGTGTGTGTGTGTGTGTGTGTGTGTGCGCGCATGAGCGCATGGTAGTTATGCCGCACTCAAACAGGCAGGTTCTAGCTCCCCCTCTCTGTTCCCCCTCATAGGCAGGGCCAGGCCCGACTGTCAGTCAACAGGCTCCAGCCTTTGTTTGGGTCATTGTGTTCGAGGCAAATTTCAAACCAAGAGAGCGGTGGAGATGGGGATATAAAATGGGGTCTCTAAATTCTTCCTACCCCCTGCCTCTACCTAAACCTGCCTCAGGCAAGGAGGTTAGAGGGGAGGAAAAGAAGAGGGGGAGAGAATGGAGGGGGAGGAGGGTCCCTTGGGGTCTTTGCTCTCTGGTTACTGTGAAGAGCCTGTCACTGCCAGAGGGTTGCCATGGTAACGCCTGGTATTTGATTCCTACAACAATGCCAAAGCAGCCCCTCCTCCCAAACCACATACACACACACCAATCAACAGTAACACCCACACGCTCTTCTAACATGTTCGTTTAGGTGGTTAGGTAATGGCGCAGGCAGGATAGTTCTAGTGTAAACTTTCCATGATGGGTACTGCTGCCAGAAGAAAGAGATTTGGAGAGACCCTCTGCTTTGAAGGGGAGAATGTGTTTGTATGTGTGTCTGAATGTGAAAGATGGGGACATGGGTATGGTTGCATGTCTGACTGAGGCCATGTGTAGGTCTATGGGCTTGTGTCTGATGTTCAAGGCCAGAGTGTGTGAGAAAACAACATACAGCCATAGAATGCCACTGTGTGTATGTGGTTAGAGCGCTGCATGCCTTAGCGATAGGGGAGAGATGCTGGAGCGGCGACAGGATTAACACTGTTTAGCCTAGTTAGTGTCCACTACTGGTCCTGTAGCCACACACACACACACACACACACACACACACACACACACTGGAGAGTGTTAGCCTTGCCTGGCAACACTGATTACCAATTAGGTCGACCTTGTAGTGTGGAGGTTCTTACTCGGATATATCATGCATAATCAACTGTTGAAAATAAATCCGAAATATGCAGCTGGATGTTTTAAGCTATTGTCTTCATGGTTACAGCCTCACAGCAGGTGTATGATGTCATCAGGGGATATTTACCTGCTGAGCCTACTCATTTGTTCCCTACAAGATTTGATGAAACAATTTTTAGTGGTAATTGACTCCTGGAAGAAAATGGGATAAACTAATTTAAAAAGTATGTAGAGGATGTAGAAAATATCATATGCTGTTTCAAGGCATCCTATTGGCTTCCTGGAATCAGTGGGCCTTCAGGAAGTGCCATATTGGCCTCACAGTCCAGTGATATCATTGGCTAACCCCCCTAGGGAGTGGCCACATGCTCCCAGGCATGCTCATTTCATCCTCCCCCTCTGTCCTCTGTGACCCACTGATCCACAAAGGCCTGGATGGTTGAAAGCAACTCTCCTGAACTCCCATCAAGCTATTACTTTCACCTGTCCTGGCCTCCTATAGACCAGTGTTCAGTAGTTTGGAAAATGCTGAGACTCACTGGCTCAAATCCAGGAGGGATAGATGCGGCATGTCTTGCGTCATCACGCCTCAACTTGAATGGAAATTGAAATTAGAATTGTTTCCACAAAATAAACCAATTTCATCATGCACTCTTGAAGTCAAATATTTATATTGTCAATTGTAACTGTTTAGTCCTTAGGTCTCAAACCTTTGTTTGTCCATTAAACATTAAAAGGTAAGACGTTTGTTGATTCATACTGTTCTCCACCAGATTTGGAGCTGACTGCCGGGGCATATTGCCTATATCTTGCCCGTACACAGTCAGACGGCCCTGGCCGGCCAAGACGGGTCCCGTTAATATGATTAAGGAGGATTACAGTGTAGCGTCTGCACATCAAACGAGCCAACACCAATTAGCGCCCCCACCTTTCAACACCGCAAAAACCTTGTGAGAGCTGGGATTGAGCAGGAGAGAAACAGAGCTCTGGTCCTGTCATAACACAGCCTTGCCTCAAAGCTAATGGACATATTCATCAGCTTTTTATCTAGCCAGTACTGTGCAGTGACAATGCACAGATACCACCCGCAGAAACAGCGTTTCAGGGCTGGTGTCTTGTAGATTTTAGCATTGAAGCTAATTACTGTAGACTCAAGGCATTTAAAACTAGCCTTTACGACACTAAAGTTAACACTGAGTCGGGGGACTGGGAAGTTGAAAATAATAGAAATCCAGGTGTGTGTGTGTGTGTGTGTGTGTGTAAACTCGCTCTGGCAACCATTACCATAATCCCTGTCAGAGCAGTGCTTCTTTCCATTACCCCCTTTGTGCCTGTCTGAGCTCATGACAGGAAACCAAATGGATGGGGGGAAAAGTCCCTCTAAATTGCTGTGTCATAGTTTTGACTCTTCCGCGCCGAGACTGAACACTGAACAAAAGTTCCCCCTGGATTCCTCCCATCAAAGACAGACTCTGGAGTCTACCCAGAGCCCTGTCAGAGTCAAATGAAGCCATTAATATCCTTTCTCCCGTTGCCCCGGCGCTCACTCATTTCTTTATGCGCCTCACATAGAGCCTGCCTGCCAGCCACACAGGGACACTCCTTTTGTTCCCATCAGAGGCATTTTTCAACTAATGGGGATAGATCAATATTAAGAGGCTTTCTTTTTCTGTCATTGTGCATAGACTGTGGACCGTCTCTGAAGCACGATACAGCACCGACTTCTACCGACTTTCCCAACTTAGCCCTATGCTGTCCCAATGAATGAAGTGTGTGTGTCTCTCTCACACAGTTAATATTAATATAGCTTGGTAAAAATGTTTTGAGCCGAGAGATCTCTTTAATTGAAAACCGCTTTTTAGGAGAGGAGGAAACTACTGAAGCTAAGCCTGATAGAGGTTTGGGAGTCCAGGAGGGACAAGGTTTGGTAGATCAGGAGAGAGAGTCCAGGAGGAACAAGGTTTGGGAGATCAGGAGAGAGAGTCCAGGAGGAACAAGGTTTGGGAGATCAGGAGAGAGAGAGTCCAGGAGGAACAAGGTTTGGGAGTTCAGGAGAGGGAGTCCAGGAGGAACAAGGTTTGGGAGGTCAGGAGAGGGAGTCCAGGAGGATCAAGGTTTGGGAGATCAGGAGAGAGAGAGTCCAGGAGGAACAAGGTTTGGGAGATCAGGAGAGAGAGAGTCCAGGAGGAACAAGGTTTGGGAGATCAGGAGAGGGTGTCCAGGAGGAGCAAGGTTTGGGAGATCAGGAGAGAGAGTCCAGGAAGGACATTTCCTACTTCTCTTACCGTCCTTCCATGTAAACCAAAGAGATGTGAATAGACTTCAGGAAGCGTACAACACTTACCTCTTCAACATCTGTCAGAGATTATAGAGGAATACAAAATATCTGGGTGTCGTCTTGGACAATAAGCTTCAGTGGAGTAAATGTACAGACCTGATCTACAAAAAGAGTCAACAGAGACTGTACTTTCTCAAAAAGCTGGGATATTTTAATGTTGACTCTACTGAATCTGTTTTACAAATCATTCATTGAGAGTATTTTAACTTTTTGTATTTCTTGGTTTGGGAATGCCACTGTCAGCCAGATAAATATGCTGAGAAGGATTATCACCGCTGCAAGCAAGGTACTTGGAGTCAAACAGACAGGCCTGGATGAGATCTTTAAGATCAGGGCTCTCCAAGGCTCACTAAATCATTTTAGACCCAAGCCACCCCCTGTACCCGGACTTTGAACTACTCCCCTCTGGGTGCAGGTATGGGGCACCCCTCGGCAGGAAAAACAGAACTAGACAATCATTTGTGCCAGGTGTGATATCCCTCCTAAACAGCTCGGGCTAATGTTCCTATCAACCCAGTAAGGCCAGCAGGCTAGTCTCTTTTTATTGCTATGTAACTGTTATGAATATTGTTTTGTCAATTTGTTTTCTACTGTATTTAAATGCCACTTTAAACGTGCACATGATACTGCAACAACATTTCCCCATCGGAACAATAAAGTCAGTAAAGTATATACAGTTGAAGTCAGAAGTTTACATACACTTAGGTTGGAGTCATTAAAACTCGTTTTTAAACCACTCCACACATTTATTGTTAACAAACTATAGTTAGGTTAGGACATCTACTTTGTACATGACACAAGTAATTTTTCCAACAATTGTTTACAGACAGATTATTTCACTTATAATTCACTGTATCACAATTCCAGTGGGTCAGAAGTTTACATACACTAAGTTGACTGTGCCTTTAAACAGCTTGGAAAATTCCAGAAAATGATTTAATGACTTTAGAAGCTTCTGATAGGCTAATTGACATCATTTGAGTCAATTGGAGGTGTTACTGTGGATGTATTTCAAGGCCTACCTTCAAACTCAGTGCCTCTTTGCTTGACATCATGGGGAAATCAAAAGAAATCACCCAAGAACTCAGAAATGAAATTGTAGACTTCCACAAATCTGGTTAATCCTTGGGAGCAATTTCCAAATGCCTGAAGGTACCACGTTCATCTGTACAAACAATAGTATACAAGTATAAACACCATGGGACCACGCAGCCGTCATACCGCTCAGGAAGGAGACGCGTTCTGTCTCCTAGAGATTAACATACTTTGGTACGAAAAGTGCAAATCAATACCAGAACAACAGCAAAGGACCTTGTGAAGATGCTGGAGGAAACAGGTACAAAAGTATATATATCCACAGTAGAACGAGTCCTATATCGACATAACCTGAAAGGCCACTCAGCAAGGAAGAAGCCACTGCTCCAAAACCGCCATAAAAAAGCCAGACTACGGTTTGCAACTGTACATGGGGAAAATATCGTACTTTTTGGAGAAATGTCCTCTGGTCTGATGAAACAAAAATAGAACTGTTTGGCCATAATGACCATTGTTATGTTTGGAGGAAAAAGGGGGTTGCTTGCAAGCCGAAGAACATCATCCCAACCATGAAGCACGAGGGTGGCAGCATCATGCTGTGGGGGTGCTTTGCTGCAGGAGGGACTGGTGCACTTCACAAAATAGATGGCATCATGAGGAAGAAAAATTATGTGGATATACAGTGGGGAAAAAAGTATTTAGTCAGCCACCAATTGTGCAAGTTCTCCCACTTAAAAAGATGAGAGAGGCCTGTAATTTTCATCATAGGTACACGTCAACTATGACAGACAAAATGAGATTTTTTTTTCTCCAGAAAATCACATTGTAGGATTTTTAATGAATTTATTAGCAAATTATGGTGGAAAATAAGTATTTGGTCAATAACAAAAGTTTCTCAATACTTTGTTATATACCCTTTGTTGGCAATGACACAGGTCAAACGTTTTCTGTAAGTCTTCACAAGGTTTTTACACACTGTTGCTGGTATTTTGGCCCATTCCTCCATGCAGATCTCCTCTAGAGCAGCGACGTTTTGGGGCTGTCGCTGGGCAACACGGACTTTCAACTCCCTCCAAAGATTTTCTATGGGGTTGAGATCTGGAGACTGGCTAGGCCACTCCAGGACCTTGAAATGCTTCTTACGAAGCCACTCCTTCGTTTCCCGGGCGGTGTGTTTGGGATCATTGTCATGCTGAAAGACCCAGCCACGTTTCATCTTCAATGCCCTTGCTGATGGAAGGAGGTTTTCACTAAAAATCTCACGATACATGGCCCCATTCATTCTTTAGGTCCCCCCGTGTGATTCACTAGGTCCCCCCGTGTGGTTCTGCGATTTTTGCTCACCGTTCTTGTGATCATTTTGACCCCACGGGGTGAGATCTTGCGTGGAGCCCCAGATCGAGGGAGATTATCAGTGGTCTTGTATGTCTTCCATTTCCTAATAATTGCTCCCACAGTTGATTTCTTCAAACCAAGCTGCTTACCTATTGCAGATTCAGTCTTCCCAGCCTGGTGCAGGTCTACAATTTTGTTTCTGGTGTCCTTTGACAGCTCTTTGGTCTTGGCCATAGTGGAGTTTGGAGTGTGACTGTTTGAGGTTGTGGACAGGTGTCTTTTATACTGATAACAAGTTCAAACAGGTGCCATTAATACAGGTAACGAGTGGAGGACAGAGGAGCCTCTTAAAGAAGAAGTTACAGGTCTATGAGAGCCAGAAATCTTGCTTGTTTGTAGGTGACCAAATACTTATTTTCCACCATAATTTGCAAATAAATTCATTAAAAATCCTACAATGTCATTTTCTGTAGAAAAAAATTCTCAATTTGTCTGTCATAGTTTACGTGTACCTATGATGAAAATTACAGGCCTCATCTTTTTACGTGGGAGAACATGCACAATTGGTGGCTGACTAAATACTTTTTTTCCCCACTGTATTGAAGCAACATCTCAAGGCATCAGTCAGGAAGTTAAAGCTTGGTCGCAAATGGGTCTTCCAAATGGACAATGACCCCAAGCATACTTCCAAAGTTGTGGCAAAATGCTTAAGGACAACAAAGTCAAGGGATTGGAGTGGCCATTACAAAGCCCTGACCTCAATCCTATAGAAAATGTGTGGGCAGAACTGAAAAAGCGTGTGTGAGCAAGGAGGCCTACAAACCTGACTCAGTTACACCAGCTCTGTCAGGAGGAATGGGCCAAAATTCACCCAACTTATTGTGCGAAGCTTGTGGAATGCTACCCGAAACGTTTGACCCAAGTTAAACAATTTAAAGGCATTGCTACCAAATACTAATTGAGTGTATGTAAACTTCTGACCCACTGGGAATGTGATGAAAGAAATAAAAGCTTAAATAAATCATTCTCTTTACTATTATTCTGACATTTCACATTCTTAAAATAAAGTGGTGATCCTAACTGACCTAAGACAGGGAATTTGTACTAGGATTAAATGTCAGGAATTGTGAAGAACTGAGTTTAAATGTATTTGCCTAAGGTGTATGTAAATTTCCGACTTCAACTGTAGCTAACATAAAGATACAAAGGTTACTAAACCAAACAGATTGAAAACGTATTGTCATCGACTGGTAAGAGAGAATGATTCTGTTGTGTCCACCTGGCACAACTCTGGATTGACTCTTGATTCTCTCACCACCAGAAGAACAGGCTGAAGTCATCAGATGTCAGTGATGGAGCCTGTAGGTCCAGCCTTCTTTGTGCTGTGTGTGTGTGTGTTAGGTCTGTGTAACTTAAACTTGTTCGCTGTGTGTGTGTCCATCATTCATGCCTAACATGTTAGCACGCCTGACAGCAGGCGTACTCCTCCACAAGTCCTGAGAGCATGTAAACACCTGGCGCTGCAGGTTAGCCGCTTGCGTGGGGAGAGCGGTGAGCATGCTACGGCCTCATGCTCACGGCTCTCCCCTCGCTAGCGGCTAACCTGCAGCCTACAAGGCCAGCATGAATAGTTAAAGCATCGCTCAGATGTGATGGAGGGGAGATCGGGGCCAGGCGAGAAGCTCTCCTGTCGAGAGTCCATTAAATATAAAAACTGTTTGTGACCACTAATAGTTTTTCTGTTTTCCAAGGGCTTCTGATGTCTCGGCATGCTCTGGTCAGTAGGTGAAGTAGGTGAATGGTTGGTCAGGGAAATGGTTTTGAATTTGAAGTGATGGTGGTTTGGGATAGTGATGGAGTTTAAATGTGTATAAATACAGTGTATTACAGTGTCATGCTACCCCCTTTAGTTATCCTTTGTTGCGCCTGTTATTTTCTAATGGCTAATCTGCATGACTGAAACATAAGTCCCCATAGAGGTGTTCTCTGTTTAACCTCTGTCAGATGCTGCACTGATAAAAAGCCAGTCTCTCGCTCTCTCTCTCTCTCTACCTCCCTCTCAATTTCTCGTTCTCTCTCTTGTTCTCTCTCTCTCTCTCTCTCTCCCCCTTTTTCTCTCCCTCTTATTCTCTCCCTCTCTCTCTCCCGTTCTCTCTCGTTCTCTCTCTTTCTCTCCCTTTCTCTCCCTCCCTTTCTCTCTCTTTTTCTCTCCATCTTTTTCTCTCCCTATTTTTCTCTCTCCCTCTCTCTCCCGTTTTCTCTCTTGTTCTCTCTCTCCCTCTCTCTCCCTCTCTCTCTTTCTCTATTTCTATCTCCCTCCCTCTGTTTCTCGTTCTTTCTGTCTCTCTCTCTCTCTCTCTCTCTCTCTCTCTCTCTCTCTCTCTTTCGCTCTCTCTCTTTCGCTCTCTCTCTATTTCTCTCTCTCTCCCTTTCGCTCTCTCTTTCTCTATTTCTCTCTCTCTATCTCTCCCTTTCTCTCTGCAGATTGGGGACAGCAGCCACTTGTGTATTTATACATTCATGAGTGCTGCTGCAGTCCTGTGAAAGCGCACACACACACGCGCCCAGTGTGTATAAATAGGTTTGTATAGGGGATTAGGTGGGTTCAGGGCCAGAGCGCCCTTCTGGTTTGGGCTCTGGGCTCAGGGGGAATGCAGGGAGTGGTGCTTCTCAGGGGAAGGTCTGCACTGCACACAAATCATTACCGCTCATCAGCTGGTGCCACTCTGACACTTACTCACTCACTCATTGGCTAGCACGCTTTCTGACACACACTGCTTATTCATGAGGGGCTATAGGCACTGTGCAAACTGGCTTTTCTGCATCTAGAAGGGTCTGTGCACACGTCAAATAAACATACACACTTGGCACTTTTGTCCCTGAAACATTTTTGAGTTAGCAGTTGGTGAATTCCTGGTGGGTAGGATATTTATCTTTGACCATCTGTTTAATGAGGAGTGGAAAGTAGCTGAGTTCAGTTCAATGTTTTGTTGTAGTAAATAAAAAAATCCTAAACCCATCAGGCCTTAAGTAAATATCATCCATTAAATTAAAGACTGTTGCAACATGGCTGAAAAGTATTGCCTCAGCAAAACCCCTATCCAGTAGCTCCCAGTAAATAATGTATGACTTCTATCTCACACAGCCTATATGAAGCGTATTAAATACATAACCCTCATCTCTTATTGATATTATTTGATACCTTATCTGGGCCTTTCTGGCTTCTTTGCTAAGATTTAGGATCAAGCTTCGTGTACTCCAGGAGAGAGATTTGACTCTTGAGTTGAGCTAATAATGATGCAACATCTCGTAGCCTGTCAGTGGTTATGCGATTTTAAAGTGAGGTATTTGAGTCAAAAGTTACTTGCTGCAGCAGGATAGAGATTAATCAGCTAGCAGATAGCTTGCACTGTAAACAAACACACACACACACACACACAGCCGGGTCATATCCAGCGGTTGACTGTTTACACACCTCGGCCTGCAGATAAGGTGGAATTTCTGTCCTCTGATCCAATCTGTCGGAGGACACGTCTGTGTCAAGTGCCCCTGATTCCACTTCCTGTGTTTTTGTTGTTAGAGAAGCACTGAGATGGCGTTGGAGAGATGGTATAGGGGAAAGAGGCCTGGAGTCTCCTCTCGTGGTGTAAATCCCTCAATCTCTGGACACAGACACGTGGCTCACACAAAACACACTCAAACATGCGCACACACTACACACGCATACAAGGACAGAAACAGAAACTAAAATACTTGCCTGTTGTCTTTCTGGCTGCTAGGATTTGGAGTCTTGGTTTCTCAGCTCTTATCTCTCCCAGACTGATAAAGGGCATGTAGCTGTAATTCTCTGTGTAAACAAACGAGAAACACACACTCACACACACACTCACACACACACACTCAGACATTGCTACTCTGTAGGCCAGTCTGATGCTCCTGAGGGCCACCCATCCTGACTGCACAACAAAAAGCCCATTACTCCGAGCATTGCCACATGGCTGCTCCCTTCTTTACCTGCAATACGATCCACATTAGCATCAACAAAAGCCCTCCGAGCTCCGTGCCTCACTGGCAGACTGGACGGAGAGCACAGATAAGGCCAGGCAGTAATGAGCATTCAGCCTCCCTTCTGTAAAGGGAAGACCTGCTCGCACTGCATTGTGGGGTAGGTTATCAACAACAGGTCACATGCGCATATTTGTGTCAAACCCAGTATCTGTGACAAAGAATGCGTTTGTGTGGACGGGGACCTTGCGATGATTGCTAATAATTGTGCCATATCTACCCCCCCCCCACAGACACACACAGGCAAACATACACACCCTCCTCCCCACCTCTCACACACCCTCCTCCCTCCCACACACACACACTACTTCCTCTTTTAGTGTAGTTACCCCATACGAGGCTCATGAAGGCTCAGCGGCATAGCGCTAAAGCAAGAAAAGAGAAGTCTGGTTGCTAGGGAACAAAGGGACAAACAAAGAGGCGTAATGGGGAACAGAGAAGTGGGGGGGTTAAATGCCGGACCCCGAGAGAGAATGGCATTCCAGTGCATCTCAGTGGAACGGGGAGCCCGGCTGTCAGCCACTGATAGAGCGAGAGTGAGATAGGATCAGTGCAAATAACTCCCGCTAATGACGCGGCGATCCGCTCGGATTCAGGCGCCCTAATCTCTGCATCCTGGCCTGACTTTTGCACACACACTCAACCCTCTCTCCACATGTACACAAGTTGACTGGAAAAGGGCACCAGCCACCATTTGAGCCCCCCCCCCCCTACATTCAAAGGTCAGTTTAGAAGTTATTGTGAAAAGCTCTGGTCTGGTCAGTTTGTTGGGGGGCAAAGTATGAGAGGAAATGCGACTTTGACCTCTCTTTTAAAAGGGTTGTTTGTTTGGAAAGTTGATCTGAGGACAGCGATGGTATGGGATAATCTGGGTTCCTACAGTCGGGTCAATGTATAAACTGGCTTCAGATGCAGTGCAAAAGAAGGCACTCATCAACCTCCGAGAGCCTGTGGGTGTTAATGTCTGGAAGACCACCTCTTGATCACGTGGCCTCTACATGTTGTAACTCTTCTGGTCTCTACATGTTGTAACTCTACTGGTCTCTACATGTTGTAACTCTACTGGTCTCTACATGTTGTAACTTCTGGTCTCTACATGTTGTAACTCTACTGGTCTCTACATGTTGTAACTCTACATGTTGTAACTACTGGTCTCTACATGTTGTAACTACTGGTCTCTACATGTTGTAACTCTACTGGTCTCTACATGTTGTAACTCTACATGTTGTAACTACTGGTCTCTACATGTTGTAACTCTACTGGTCTCTACATGTTGTAACTCTACTGGTCTCTACATGTTGTAACTCTACTGGTCTCTACATGTTGTAACTCTACTGGTCTCTACATGTTGTAACTCTACTGGTCTCTACATGTTGTAACTACTGGTCTCTACATGTTGTAACTCTTCTGGTCTCTACATGTTGTAACTTCTGGTCTCTACATGTTGTAACTCTACTGGTCTCTACATGTTGTAACTCTACTGGTCTCTACATGTTGTAACTCTACTGGTCTCTACATGTTGTAACTCTACATGTTGTAACTCTTCTGGTCTCTACATGTTGTAACTCTACTGGTCTCTACATGTTGTAACTCTTCTGGTCTCTACATGTTGTAACTCTACATGTTGTAACTCTTCTGGTCTCTACATGTTGTAACTCTACTGGTCTCTACATGTTGTAACTCTTCTGGTCTCTACATGTTGTAACTCTACTGGTCTCTACATGTTGTAACTCTTCTGGTCTCTACATGTTGTAACTCTACATGTTGTAACTCTTCTGGTCTCTACATGTTGTAACTTCTGGTCTCTACATGTTGTAACTCTACTGGTCTCTACATGTTGTAACTCTACTGGTCTCTACATGTTGTAACTCTACATGTTGTAACTCTTCTGGTCTCTACATGTTGTAACTCTACTGGTCTCTACATGTTGTAACTCTTCTGGTCTCTACATGTTGTAACTTCTGGTCTCTACATGTTGTAACTCTACTGGTCTCTACATGTTGTAACTCTACTGGTCTCTACATGTTGTAACTCTACTGGTCTCTACATGTTGTAACTCTACTGGTCTCTACATGTTGTAACTCTACTGGTCTCTACATGTTGTAACTCTTCTGGTCTCTACATGTTGTAACTCTACTGGTCTCTACATGTTGTAACTACTGGTCTCTACATGTTGTAACTACTGGCCTCTACATGTTGTAACTCTACTGGTCTCTACATGTTGTAACTCTACATGTTGTAACTACTGGTCTCTACATGTTGTAACTCTACTGGTCTCTACATGTTGTAACTCTACTGGTCTCTACATGTTGTAACTCTACTGGTCTCTACATGTTGTAACTCTACTGGTCTCTACATGTTGTAACTCTACTGGTCTCTACATGTTGTAACTCTACTGGTCTCTACATGTTGTAACTACTGGTCTCTACATGTTGTAACTCTTCTGGTCTCTACATGTTGTAACTTCTGGTCTCTACATGTTGTAACTCTACTGGTCTCTACATGTTGTAACTCTACTGGTCTCTACATGTTGTAACTCTACTGGTCTCTACATGTTGTAACTCTACATGTTGTAACTCTTCTGGTCTCTACATGTTGTAACTCTACTGGTCTCTACATGTTGTAACTCTTCTGGTCTCTACATGTTGTAACTCTACATGTTGTAACTCTTCTGGTCTCTACATGTTGTAACTCTACTGGTCTCTACATGTTGTAACTCTTCTGGTCTCTACATGTTGTAACTCTACATGTTGTAACTCTTCTGGTCTCTACATGTTGTAACTTCTGGTCTCTACATGTTGTAACTCTACTGGTCTCTACATGTTGTAACTCTACTGGTCTCTACATGTTGTAACTCTACATGTTGTAACTCTTCTGGTCTCTACATGTTGTAACTCTACTGGTCTCTACATGTTGTAACTCTTCTGGTCTCTACATGTTGTAACTTCTGGTCTCTACATGTTGTAACTCTACTGGTCTCTACATGTTGTAACTCTACTGGTCTCTACATGTTGTAACTCTACTGGTCTCTACATGTTGTAACTCTACTGGTCTCTACATGTTGTAACTCTACTGGTCTCTACATGTTGTAACTCTTCTGGTCTCTACATGTTGTAACTCTACTGGTCTCTACATGTTGTAACTACTGGTCTCTACATGTTGTAACTACTGGCCTCTACATGTTGTAACTCTACTGGTCTCTACATGTTGTAACTACTGGTCTCTACATGTTGTAACTACTGGTCTCTACATGTTGTAACTCTACTGGTCTCTACATGTTGTAACTACTGGTCTCTACATGTTGTAACTCTACTGGTCTCTACATGTTGTAACTCTTCTGGTCTCTACATGTTGTAACTCTACTGGTCTCTACATGTTGTAACTCTTCTGGTCTCTACATGTTGTAACTCTACTGGTCTCTACATGTTGTAACTACTGGTCTCTACATGTTGTAACTCTACTGGTCTCTACATGTTGTAACTCTTCTGGTATCTACATGTTGTAACTCTACTGGTCTCTACATGTTGTAACTACTGGTCTCTACATGTTGTAACTACTGGTCTCTACATGTTGTAACTCTACTGGTCTCTACATGTTGTAACTCTTCTGGTCTCTACATGTTGTAACTCTACTGGTCTCTACATGTTGTAACTACTGGTCTCTACATGTTGTAACTCTTCTGGTCTCTACATGTTGTAACTACTGGTCTCTACATGTTGTAACTACTGGTCTCTACATGTTGTAACTCTACTGGTCTCTACATGTTGTAACTACTGGTCTCTACATGTTGTAACTCTTCTGGTCTCTACATGTTGTAACTACTGGTCTCTACATGTTGTAACTCCACTGGTCTCTACATGTTGTAACTCTACTGGTCTCTACATGTTGTAACTCTACTGGCCTCTACATGTTGTAACTACTGGTCTCTACATGTTGTAACTCTACATGTTGTAACTACTGGTCTCTACATGTTGTAACTACTGGTCTCTACATGTTGTAACTCTACTGGCCTCTACATGTTGTAACTCTACATGTTGTAACTCTACTGGTCTCTACATGTTGTAACTCTACTGGTCTCTACATGTTGTAACTCTACTGGTCTCTACATGTTGTAACTACTGGTCTCTACATGTAACTCCACTGGTCTCTAGATGTTGTAACGCTACTGTGGGCCTGGTGCAAGTACTTAAAGGGATACTTCTGGGGTTTTTGACGCTGGGGTTATTTCATAGTTTTGATGTCTCCCGAGTGGCGCAGTGGTCTAAGGCACTGCATCGCAGTGCTAGCTGTGCCACTAGAGATCCTGGTTCGAATCCAGGCTCTGTCGTAGCCGGCTGCGACCGGGAGACCCATGGGGCGGCGCACAATTGGCCCAGCGTCGTCCAGGGTAGGGGAGGGAATGGCCGGCAGGGATTTGGCTCAGTTGGTAGAGCACGGCGTTTGCAACGCCAAGGTTGTGGGTTCGTTTCCCATGGGGGGCCAGTATAAAAAAATTACAAATATAAATAATAATGTATGCACTCACTAACTGTAAGTCGCTCTGGATAAGAGCGTCTGCTAAAATGACTAAAATGTAAATGTAAAATGTCTTCACTATTATTCTACAATGTAGAAAATAGTACAAATAAAGAAAAACCCTTGAATGAGTAGGTGTGTCCAAACTTTTGACTGGTACTGTATAGAATACCTTTTATTACTGTAGCATCCTTATATAGAACACCTTTATTACTGTAGCATCCTTATATAGAACACCTTTATTACTGTAGCATCCTTATATAGAACACCTTTATTACTGTAGCTTCCTTATATAGAACACCTTTATTACTGTAGCTTCCTTATATAGAACACCTTTATTACTGTAGCTTCCTTTATTACTGTAACATCCTTATATAGAACACCTTTATTACTGTAGCATCCTTATATAGAACACCTTTATTACTGTAGCTTCCTTATATAGAACACCTTTATTACTGTAGCTTCCTTTATTACTGTAACATCCTTATATATAACACCTTTATTACTGTAGCTTCCTTATATAGAACACCTTTATTACTGTAGCATCCTTATATAGAACACCTTTATTACTGTAGCATCCTTATATAGAACACCTTTATTACTGTAGCTTCCTTATATAGAACACCTTTATTACTGTAGCTTCCTTTATTACTGTAGCATCCTTATATAGAACACATTTATTACTGTAGATTCCTTATATAGAACACCTTTATTACTGTAGCTTCCTTTATTACTGTAGCATCCTTATATAGAACACCTTTATTACTGTAGCTTCCTTTATTACTGTAGCATCCTTATATAGAACAACTTTATTACTGTAGCATCCTTATATAGAACACCTTTATTACTGTAGCATCCTTATATAGAACACCTTTATTACTGTAGCTTCCTTATATAGAACACCTTTATTACTGTAGCATCCTTATATAGAACACCTTTATTACTGTAGCTTCCTTTATTACCGTAGCTTCCTTATATAGAACACCTTTATTACTGTAGCTTCCTTTATTACTGTAGCATCCTTATATAGAACAACTTTATTACTGTAGCATCCTTATATAGAACACCTTTATTACTGTAGCATCCTTATATAGAACACCTTTATTACTGTAGCTTCCTTATATAGAACACCTTTATTACTGTAGCATCCTTATATAGAACACCTTTATTACTGTAGCTTCCTTTATTACTGTAGAATCCTTATATAGAACACCTTTATTACTGTAGCATCCTTATATAGAACACCTTTATTACTGTAGCTTCCTTTATTACCGTAGCTTCCTTATATAGAACACCTTTATTACTGTAGCATCCTTATATAGAACACCTTTATTACTGTAGCATCCTTATATAGAACACCTTTATTACTGTAGCATCCTTTATTACTGTAGCTTCCTTATATAGAACACCTTTATTACTGTAGCTTCCTTTATTACTGTAGAATCCTTATATATAACACCTTTATTACTGTAGCATCCTTATATAGAACACCTTTATTACTGTAGCTTCCTTTATTACCGTAGCTTCCTTATATAGAACACCTTTATTACTGTAGCATCCTTATATAGAACACCTTTATTACTGTAGCATCCTTATATAGAACACCTTTATTACTGTAGCATCCTTTATTACTGTAGCTTCCTTATATAGAACACCTTTATTACTGTAGCTTCCTTTATTACTGTAGCATCCTTATATAGAACACCTTTATTACTGTAGCATCCTTATATAGAACACCTTTATTACTGTAGCTTCATTTATTACTGTAGCTTCCTTATATAGAACACCTTTATTACTGTAGCATCCTTATATAGAACACCTTTATTACTGTAGCATCCTTATATAGAACACCTTTATTACTGTAGCTTCCTTTATTACTGTAGCTTCCTTATATAGAACACCTTTATTACTGTAGCATCCTTATATAGAACACCTTTATTACTGTAGCTTCCTTTATTACTGTAGCTTCCTTATATAGAACACCTTTATTACTGTAGCATCCTTATATAGAACACCTTTATTACTGTAGCATCCTTTATTACTGTAGCATCCTTATATAGAACACCTTTATTACTGTAGCTTCCTTTATTACTCTAGCATCCTTATATAGAACACCTTTATTACTGTAGCTTCCTTTATTACTGTAGCATCCTTATATAGAACACCTTTATTACTGTAGCTTCCTTTATTACTGTAGCATCCTTATATAGAACACCTTTATTACTGTAGCTTCCTTATATAGAACACCTTTATTACTGTAGCTTCCTTATATAGCAGACCTTTAATACTGTAGCTTCCTTTATTACTGTAGCATCCTTATATAGAACACCTTTATTACTGTAGCATCCTTATATAGAACACCTTTATTACTGTAGCATCCTTATATAGAACACCTTTATTACTGTAGCTTCCTTATATAGAACACCTTTATTACTGTAGCTTCCTTTATTACTGTAGCGTCCTTATATAGAACACCTTTATTACTGTAGCTTCCTTTATTACTGTAGCATCCTTATATAGAACACCTTTATTACTGTAGCTTCCTTTATTACTGTAGCGTCCTTATATAGAACACCTTTATTACTAGAACACCTTTATTACTGTAGCTTCCTTTATTACTGTAGCATCCTTATATAGAACACCTTTATTACTGTAGCTTCCTTATATAGAACACCTTTATTACTGTAGCATCCTTATATAGAACACCTTTATTACTGTAGCATCCTTATATAGAACACCTTCATTACTGTATCTTTCTTATATAGAACACCTTTATTACTGTAACATCCTTATATAGAACACCTTTATTACTGTAACATCCTTATATATAACACCTTTATTACTTTAACATCCTTATATAGAACACCTTTATTACTGTAGCATCCTTATATAGAACACCTTTTATTACTGTAGCATCCTTATATAGAACACCTTTATTACTATAGAATCCTTATATAGAACACCTTTATTACTGTAACATCCTTATATATAACACCTGTATTACTGTAACATCCTTATATAGAACACCTTTATTACTGTAACATCCTTATATAGAACACCTTTATTACTGTAGCATCCTTATATAGAACACCTTTATTACTGTAGCTTCCTTATATAGAACACCTTTATTACTGTAGCATCCTTATATAGAACACCTTTATTACTGTAGCTTCCTTTATTACTGTAGCTTCCTTATATAGAACACCTTTATTACTGTAGCATCCTTATATAGAACACCTTTATTACTGTATCTTTCTTATATAGAACACCTTTATTACTGTATCTTTCTTATATAGAACACCTTTATTACTGTAGCTTCCTTATATAGAACACCTTTATTACTGTAGCATCCTTATATAGAACACCTTTATTACTGTAGCTTCTTTATATAGAACACCTTTATTACTGTAGCTTCCTTTATTACTGTAGCTTCCTTATATAGAACACCTTTATTACTGTAGCTTCCTTTATTACGGTAGCATCCTTATATAGAACACCTTTATTACTGTAGCATCCTTATATAGAACACCTTTATTACTGTAGCTTCCTTTATTACTGTAGCTTCCTTATATAGAACACCTTTATTACTGTAGCTTCCTTTATTACTGTAGCATCCTTATATAGAACACCTTTATTACTGTAGCTTCCTTTATTACTGTAGCTTCCTTTTATAGAACACCTTTATTACTGTATCATCCTTATATAGAACACCTTTATTACTGTAGCTTCCTTTATTACTGTAGCTTCCTTATATAGAACACCTTTATTACTGTAGCTTCCTTATATAGAACACCTTTATTACTGTAGCTTCCTTATATAGAACACCTTTATTACTGTAGCTTCCTTATATAGAACACCTTTATTACTGTAGCTTCCTTATATAGAACACCTTTATTACTGTAGCTTCTTTATATAGAACACCTTTATTACTGTAGCTTCCTTATATAGAACACCTTTATTACTGTAGCTTCCTTATATAGAACACCTTTATTACTGTAGCATCCTTATATAGAACACCTTTATTACTGTAGCTTCCTTATATAGAACACCTTTATTACTGTAGCATCCTTATATAGAACACCTTTATTACTGTAGCTTCCTTATATTGCAGACCTTTAATACTGTAGGTTTCTTATATAGCACGCCCTCCCCGGGAACATCCGGTTTCAAGTAAATTAGTAATAGTTCCCCCGCTGCTAGTGGAAGCCTTTGATCTGTTTTGTGCTCCAGTGTTAAATGGTTCCCTCCAAATCGTCGAACATGCAGACACCGGCCGCTAACAGGGCTGTTCACTAGCTCCCAGGCTTTGAAGCACCGAATACTTCACTTTGAGAAGAACTAAACAGATTAACAGATAGAGCCTAACCCTTTCCTTATTTAATTTTTAAATATATTGTTTTGCTTACTAGAGGCGGTCTCCCGTCCAAGTACTAACCAGTCGAGTCATGCGTCCTCCGAAACCTACTTCTTATCATACTGCTCGCTTAACCCGGATGTCAGCCGCACCAATGTGTCGGAGAAAACACAGTTCGACTAACAACCGGGGTCAGCTTGCAGGCACCCGGCCCTGTCACAAGGAGTCGCTAGAGCACGATGATCCAAGGAAAGCCCCACCGGCCAAACCCTTCCCTACCCCGGTCAGTGCAATACTTTTGACCGCTGCGCCACCTAGGACCTTACATTTTACATTGACATTTAAGTCATTTAGCAGACGCTCTTATCCAGAGTGACTTACAGGAGCAATTAGGGTTAAGTGCCTTGCTCAAGGGCACATCGACAGATTTTTCACCTAGTCGGCTCAGGGATTAGTACCAGCGACCTTTTGGTTACTGGCACTACGCTCTTAACCACTAAGCTACCTGCCGCCCACCTTGTAAGGCTTTGTAAGGCAAGGAGAAAGCATCCTTCTCTTTTTTTTAGGGGCGACGTGAAAGGAAAATTGAAATAGTGAAGGCTCTGCACCTCTTCTCAAAGGATGTCTTCATTTTAAGCGAGCTCGATATGGGTGGGTGTGATTATGGAGGAAGAGTTTTACTTTTACCTTTTATTTTGAGTTCAGTTGCAAGTGAGGGAGTATGAAGGTGTTTCTGTTGTTGGTGACATGAAAGGGCCAGGGCTAGGCTGTATAGCATAGAGAAGTATTTCTAGACTTCATTCAAGAAAAGTCGATTCCAGTTCATTACTCTTTTCATGCAACATTAGTGAATCTCGTCTAGTTGCGTTTGTCACCGTATTTTGACGATGAAACCGTTTCGACATTGTAAATTCAATAAGGCATTAAGATTGAAAACTAAAAAGTTTGTTAACAACTTGAAAATGGACTCGAGTGATTCAGAAAAATAATCTTCTTTATTTCAACTTGTTGCAATTACCGGACTTTGTACACTGATGTGTATCTTAACAAGGAGTGGAATTGGGATCGTTATGGGATGGGTGGATAATTGGCATAATTTTAGTTTTTGCCAAGGATTACTGGGAAGACTAGACTTCACAGGTCCACTCTATGGAACCAGTAACAGTGGCTGAGTTGAGCAGGGTGAGTTACTGCAGGAACCAGTAACAGTGGCTGACAAAGTGCTGGAATTGACCCTTAGCAGAGCGGGTGAGTTACTGCAGGAACCACTCCTACTTTCCCCTCTGGCTGTTTACACCAGCGCTGCAACTGGCCACCACTTCCATTCCTTAGTATTCCGGTTAAGGCTTCCCTTAAGTTTCAGAGGACAGACCAAAAAGTACCAAAAACAATAGCACCGAGGAACAATTGGTGGAAACCCAGTCTTTGAAATCCAATGCTGACAAATTGCTGGGTGGTTGACTTTGCAAGGCATACTGGACCGTATTGATTTTTTCCCCTTTGTGTGTGTATGATTGTGAAAGAACAGGGGCAAAGAGAATGCAATATTGTATTTCATTAAATAATCCATAGGATATCTCATAACAGGCACATCATGTTACTTGGTATTGAGAAAAAAGAAAGATAAATGTTCTTACCTTCCTCATCTATTGTTGTTCTGGGGGAGAGGAGGAACTTTGCTCAATCAGGAGGAACTTTTCTCAATCAGGAGGAACTTTACTCAATCAGGAGGAACTTTGCTCAATCTGCCCCACTATGTGGACTCCTCTTCCTGGCCAAGTGCTCTCGATCCCCAGCGCATATTTTATGGCTTTATCAAATCCTATTATCACCAAGCTCACTAAAAGGAAATCATGAGATCTGAGAAAAGCAATTTCCATGATTATTCCAGGAAGCTTCACATTTCCCAAATCTCACATAATTGCTGTTTTGCACCTTAATGGCAAAATGTCCAACATTTGTACGTGCATTCAGGAGTATCCTACATTGGATGTTTGTTTGCGCAAGTGACGACTAAACTATATTACGTTGTTTAGGTCAACAGCTTGGTTCTGTTTTTCATCTGATGTGTCTGTTATTTGGGGGGTTTAATCAAAGGGAGAAGCTCTCTGTCTGCAGAAGCTCTGCTGACCCAGATGCTAACCCGGAGGAGAATAAAACAGATCAGAGCTGTCGATTGGCCCTTCCAGCTGACAGGCTAATGAATGGATAGGGCAGATCTGAGGGTGGTCACGCTGAGCAGGCCTGCAGTGATAGGAGTGTACTTCAGACCCGTCACCACGTCAGACAGAGCCCCTCCCCACACCCTCACCCCCCCACTGAGTCTGTTACTCCCAGCCCTGAAGGAACCCCTTTATTTATTCATCCAGTTTGTTCTTTCACGCGGGGGCCACCTTGGGGCAAATTAATTGTGCACCTTCTGGGCTTTTGTCTGTCTCTGTCTTGGTCTCATAGTGGATCTCTTTGGATGGCACAGCACTGTCAAAAAGGTTAGGAATACAATGAATTCCCACTCTGTCCGTCTTGCATTTGTTGAAGATGTAACGATACCTTTGCCCGATGGCATTGTCTGGGGCTGGTTAAAAGTGCCCTGTTCTGTCTGACGTCTTGTCCCAGAGTTCTCCTTTTAAAATGATTTTTTACCAGAAAATAGCGGATAATTGCCTCTGTCATAGGTTAGGAGGTTCGGGCTGTAGCAGTAACATTTAAAGTAGTGGTGTTTGTAGTCTTTCTGTTGTAAGGGTTGACTGAGACTCCTACACACCGGACCTTGTTCAGTCCAAAGTAGCCCTGCTCTATTTTTGAGGCTCATGGTTGTCACTAACCTGTCCTTCAGCATTTCCTAGTGGGCCCACTTTGATGGCTGAGGAACCAGAGGAAGAATGAGGCTTATTCAGGGTTGTTAATTTGCTTGTCCAGTGGAGGTGAGAGGTGCTTCAGTCAGAGGGATGAGCCCGTTGTTTGAAATGAACAGGATACCCGAGGGATTTGCTATCTGGGAGAGGCAGAGATTCACCTAATCCTGCCAACAGCAGAGCTCTCTCTCTGTCCTCTCTCTCCTCTCTCTCTCTCTCTCCTCTCTCTCTCTCTCTCTCTCTCTCTCCTCTCTCTCCTCTCTCGGTCTCTCTCCTCTCTCTTCTCTCCGTCTCACACTTTTTTTTTTTCTCTCCACACCCACCCAGACTCTCTCCTCTCCTGCTGCACACGGTCATCAAACACATTTGTGTCAGCCTCACTTCATTGACTTGCTCCTGGTGGGTTCCTCCCTGTAGCCAGAGGGTGAATCCTCTCCCAGCACTAATAGAAATGTGCCCTTGTCTCTCCTAACGTGTCCCAGTCCTGCTGAGACCCACCATGTGTCCACATGCTTGTTGTCATCCGTACTGCTCCCCAGATAAATTGGCCTTGGAACACAGTGTTGATAAAGGCTGGGACTGATGTTACTTGAGTATTCAGTTGGTATAGTAGTCCATTTACAATGAATCAAGCTGATTTGAAACAGTCCCACTGTTTTAAGAGCAAGCCTGCAGATTGACATGTTGAATATCTGTGGTTTTGTCTCCTGCTTTTGAACTGAATCCTGGTTGCTGCTGAGTTTTACACATCAGGGTAAAACTGGAAATGAAAAGAGCACAGTTTATTCCTCGACAAACTCCATTATGCCTGTCTTATTGCATTTAGTGTTGAAACAGTACAACATGTTGGTCAAAATACTGTATAGTTGCCGTATAGTGGACCCAATTGTAGTACTGTTGAAGACAGGTTTATTGAGCCATGTCCTAATTTGTGTCTCCTAGTGTTCTCTGTAGTGGATTGTGTCTTCATTGGATTCAAATCTTCCCGTAAAAGTATGTTTTTTTCCCCCACGCACCATTATTGAAGCACCTGATGAAGTAGCAGTGACCCTAGGCCAGAAAGCGAAACCGCCGGGGTCCGGTGGTTCGCCGCTTTTTGCGTGTAGGCAGGATGACAGAGAACCGCGAAAATTGGATCCTTCCCTTCTTCAATCTGCCAGCTGAGCCGGTGCCAACCAATGCAGTAAAGCTGGTGTGGCCGGGCATACCAATCATTTTGTCCAGACTTTTTATTGCTTGGCCTCCCCCACTCAACAGCTATCAGAACATCCAGCTGGATTCAACGGCCAACGGGTCACATCCCCTGTCCCAGACCCCTAGGCAGGCCTGGCATGGTTCCTGGCAGAGGGTTCACAGGGAAGGAGACTAAAGTGGGCATGCTATATCTCCTTGAGAAGCGCTGGAGGACAGGAAAGAGAGAAGAGCCTCCCGTAGGGCAACAATGGAGATTCTCTCCATTTCTGTCCCTTTTCTTGTATTTGGGGAATTTAACAATGTTGCTGATGGAAAATACTCCCCACCATGTAGTTGTGGAAGACTTGAGGTGTGTGTGTGTGTGTGCCCAGTGAGTTGGGGGTAATCAACTGTGGCGGGTTTGAAATATGTTTTTATGAGACTTCCCTCACTTTAGCACATCCATTGTCACAGCTACAGCCCTCGTAATAAAACATGCATTTCTTCACTCATCTCTTGACATAACTTCTATCTAGTCAGTCAATGAATAAAAGTAAAGTAGATGAATGTCACACTCAATTGTTAGTCGTCTGCACCACAGGTTTTATAGAGGACAGGTCTGTTGTCTATTTCTATAACAGCTACTCAACCACCATCTACTCTATATAGCCGCACTTCTAAGCGTTTGTTTGTTCGCTCGCTCGCAGATAACCTTTTTTTGTAAAGAGAAACAGACATTTTGATTTGAATGGAAATGAAACCATCCAATTGGGTCTGAGGAGCTATTAGCCGTACCGTTCCCCTCCTGCTGGAAAGACAAACCCTCCCCCCTCATAAGTTTGCTATCCAGATCACTGTTATTTCCCCGACGTGTTTCCTTGTGACAGATGGGCTTGAAAACGAGTGGGAAGGGGAGTCTGAAGAGAGAGAGAGGCAGACAGTGTGGAGGTGGCCAGACATGAAAGGGAGAGAGAGGGAGAGAGAGAGAGAGAGAGAGAGAGAGGCAGACAGTGTGGAGGTGGCCAGACATGAAAGGGAGAGAGAGGGAGAGAGAGAGGGAGAGGCATTTCCAGCCTGACTAAAGAGAGATCGACACAGTGGGCGGAGGGACAAAGAGAGGAGAAGATGGAGGAAGATGTAGAAAGAGCGAGACGGAGGAGGAGAAGAAAATAACTTCTGTTTATCTGTAGCAGCAGACTTTTCTCCTCCCTTCTTCCTGTTACCAGGCATATTTCACATCTATATTCCTATATTCCGCCAGGCTTTACTGTTATAAAGATATAGGGGACGCAAGTCGGGGTGCCTTGTAAGAATTTGTCGGCGAGTGGGTAACCCGCCTCTACCATCCGTCCTATTAGCCAACGTGCAATCATTGGAGAATACACTGGAGGAGCGCCGATCAAGACTATCCTACCAACGTGCTAAATGACTTCTATGTGCGCTTCGAGGCAAGCAACACAGATTCATGCATGAGAGCACCAGCTGTTCCGGACGACTGTGTGATCACACTCTCTGTAGCCGATGTGAGTAAGACCTTTAAACAGACAGATTATCAGGACGTATACTCCGAGCATGCGCTGACCAACTGGCAAGTGTCTTCACTGACATTTTCAATCTGTCCTTGGCCGAGTCTAGTCCCTGTGCCCAAGAACACCAAGGTAACCTGCCTAAATGACTACCGACCCGTAGCGCTCAAGTCTATAGCCATGAAGTGCTTTGAAAGGCTGGTAATGGCTCACATCAACACAATTATCCCAGAAACCCTAGACCCTCTCCAATTTGCGTACCGCCTCCACAGATTACACAATCTCTATTGCACGCCACACTGCCCTTTCCCAAAAGGATCACCTATGTGAGAAGGCTGTTCATTGACTACAGCTCAGCGTTCAACACCAAAGTGCCCTCAAAGCTCATCACTAAGCTAACGACCCTGGGACTAAACACCTCCCTCTGCAACTGGATACTGCACTTCCTGACGGGCCGCCCCCAGGTGGTAAGGGTAGGTAACAACACATCTGCCACACTGATCCTCAACACGGGGGCCCCTCAGGGGTGCGTGTTCAGTCCCCTCCTGTACTCCCTGTTCACCAATAACTGCATGGCAAAGCACGACTCCAACACTATCATTAAGTTTGCCGACGACACAACGGTGGTAGGGCTGATCACCGACAACAAAGAGACAGCCTATAGGGAGGAGGTCAGAGACCTGGCAGTTTGGGCCAGGACAACAACCTCTCCCTCAACGTGATCAAGACAAAGGAGATGATCGTGGACTTCAAGAAAAGGAGGGCCGAGCATGCACCTATTCTCCTCGACGGGGCTGTAGTGGAGCAGGTTGAGAGCTTCAAGTTCCTTGGTGTCCACATCACCAACAAACTATCATGAAGGCGGCACGACAACGCCTATTCCCCCTCAGGAGACTGAAAAGATTTGGCATGGGTCCTCAGATCCTCAAAAGTTATACATTTGCACCATCGAGAGCATCCTGACTGGTTGCATCACCGCCTGGTATGGAAACTGCTCGGCCTCCGACCGCAAGGCGCTACAGAGGGTAGTACATACGGCCCAGTACATCACTGGGGCCAAGCTTCCGGCCATCCAGGACCTCTATACCAGGCGGTGACAGAGGAAGGCCCTAAAAATTGCCAAAGACTCCAGCCACCCTAGTCATAGACTGTTCTCTCTGCTACCGCACGGCAAGCAGTACCGGAGCGCCGAGTCTAGGTCCAAAAGGCTTCTTAACAGCTTCTACACTCAAGCCATAAGACTGCTGAAAAATAAATAAAATGGCCACCCGGACTATTTGCATTGAGCACCCCCCCCCCCCCCCCCCATTTGCATCGTTACTTTTATTTTATTGTTGCTCTTTTAATTGTCATTATTTTTATTTATTTTTTACTTCAGTTTATATAGTAAATACTTATTTGTCTTAACTGCATTGTCGGTTAAGGGCTTGTAAGTAAGCATTTCACTAAGGTCTACACCGGTTGTATTCGGCGCATTTGACAAATTAAAATTTGATTTGATAAATGATTTTTTTTCTTGGACCATGTTAATTCAGCTGAAGGTCCGTCTGCTCAGGACCCAATAAAGCAATACCAGGGGGTCCTCATCCTCCTCTCATTCAGAATGAAGGGATGGATATTTGATGTTAACAAAGGGCAGTGTGAGCCAGTGTGAGAACGTTCAAACCTCGTACCAACTATCTGTACAGGATACCTGGCCATTGAAGTAGACTTCTGTTTTATTGCTACAAATACTCAGTGTCCTTTTTTTTTTTTTTTTTGCCTATAAGGGAAGTTCTTACAAAACTGAGAAGGTAGGGCCTTTGTGGAAGATGTTAGGTTTGAGCACTCTCATTCTCTCCCTCTCGCACTCGCTTTCTGTCTCTCTGTCTCTATCTGTCTCTGTGTGTCAATTCAAAGGGCTTTATTGGCAAAGCAAATGGAATAGACAATTAACAAAAGGGAAACATTAGTAAACATTAAACTCACAAAAGTTTTTTAAAAGAATATAGACATTTCAAATGTTATATTATTGGCTATGTACAGTGTTGTAACAATGTGCAAGTAGTTGAAGTATGAAAGGTTAAAATAAATAAACAGATAAAGAGGTTGTTTTTACAATGTTTACAATGCTCCACTGATTTCCCTTTTCTCTCACTCTCCGCTCAATGGTCTGTTCAGGCTCAAGAACGTCGCTGTTAGGGGTCTGTTCAATATGTCTCCAGCAGTTGGAGGGGTGGGGGAAAGGGGCTTCCTGCTAGGGAGAGAGGAGGGGGGGGGACAGGGGGGTCTTTGTGTGGCGGGCAGAGGCCCTATGGTTTTATCTTTGGATTTCGACATGACATTGAGAGGTTCACCTTGGTAGCTGCTGATAAGTATGAAACGTTATCTGTTCTGTCAAGAATTTTCATCCGATGCCTATATTTAGTTTTTCTTTATTCAATCAGGCATTGATGCTGTTTGATACGTCTAAGCCCACCGTTGATATGAGCAGAGCCTCTCCATGTTAAATAGCCTCTACCTCGATTACTCCATCCTTGAGCTGACAGTGTGTCACTTTAACTGACATGACTTGGTGCCATCAAGGTCCTTCAGTTACCTGGCAAAAGCCCAACCAAAACACTCAGAATGCACTTGTTCAGCTGCTGTGAGAAGTGCACTTATAACCAAATATTATCCTGTGAACACCACACACACACACACACACACAGACACACACACAGAGACACACACACACACTTTTCTAGCCTTGTAATGTCCCTGAAAGCATTTCTCGGACATCAACACACAAGCATTTTTCAGCATCGTCATACAGGCCTAGTAATGTAGCACATCCGTCGGTGTGAATCCATTCCTCTCCCATTCCCCCGGCTCAGGGAGAAAGAGGTGCCTATCAGGGCACTGCCGTAAGCCTCGCTGCCAATCCCAAACCCTTTCTGACTGCCGAGTAAAGTGGATTTCGGAAGAGTCGGGATCGAGGTAACAGCCCATGCTTATCAAGCTGACAACCTCATTTTCTCCCCCTGCTCCCCTTCTCTCTCTCTCTCTCACGGCCCGGCCAGGGCTGCAGACTGTCCGTGTTTTCCAGACAAACGGTGGGCCCCACAACGCAGGGCAGAATAGATTAGACCTCGCTCCCTGTAATGTGGTTTTCTTTCTGACACCTCCCGTCCCTGCCCATAACACTCCCTCCCCCCTGTAATTCCGCAGCTGTGTGAAATGAAACTATTTCAGCACAGCACTATTTTAGGGCCTAATAAAGCCCTGGCATAAAGATTGCAGGATTCATGCTGGTGTGGCGGTGGTTGTTGTCCATAGGCATTGGAAGAGTATATAAGTTTGTTGTTCACTAGCTTCTCTCTGTGTTCTCAAGTAAACAATGGAGGAATCGTCTGTTGCCCTGCAAATATCAATCTATCTGTGGATTAAAATAACACAACTCTCCACTGGAAAAAAATACATTCCTCGACTTTGATGTTTGCAACTCAGACATAAGAGGAAAATGTTGCGTCTTATGGCAACGACAAGTTCAATAGTGTATTCCTT